>NW_020955771.1:0-165487 GCF_003031625.1 Empidonax traillii | reverse complement strand
ACAATGTCAGGTATATAGGAACACATCTTACGTCAAGTAAATATTCAATGTCAATTCTTTATCTCACAGGAGTGGTTAATGATTCTTACCTACACATTTTCTTCAAAGGATCTTGCTAATGGATTTGCTTTCAGCGGAAGCTACTCTGCATTTGGAAATACACCCATTTGTTCCTTCCCTCTTTTCACATTTCCCTGTCAATCTCCTTGTGAACTGCCTCCAGTCCTTGTTCCTGGAGCAGGTCAGAACTTGTCCCTCTCACCTCTCCTCACACCTCTCCTCCTCCAGGAAGCTTGAGGAACAGCTGTAAGGATGCTGTTGCTTTTCAGATCTGTAGGAGAGTGGATCTCACTTACGCTGTTTATATCCAAGTGTGGATTATTCAAAACAGCAGCACCTCTGGGCTGTGTAGCTAGTCAAGAATAAAGCAAGAGCAGGTGTGTTTGTGGCCCTTGCTTAGTTTCCTTGCCCTCAATGACTATTGGCAGCATTGAAACAAATACCAGAGATTGTCCCATCTGCTGTTTGTACTGAGTGCCAGATTTGTCAATTCTTGACTGAGAGAAGAAGAAAAAAGAAAGAGCAGAGTAGAATGGAGGCGAGTCAAAAAATTGTATGCGCTAAATCCTGCTATTTGGTCCTCTCACAAATAAAAATATCTTTATAAAATACCCAGGAGTGGCAGGTACCCATCCAAGAATGGCATTCAGATCATATAAGTATGCACATCTCTCTGCATCCTATTAGCTGTTGCTAATTCTTTCTCAGCCTATGGGGCTAATGACTAACTCCAGATCAGTAAAATCTTAGTTCCTTGTTGGCAGATTTCCTTTATTACAAGTGCTTCTGTTCCTGTGGGTATCAAAATTACTCCAACACCCCATTATTAGATCTCATGCCAGCCTAATGTATATGAATTTGCTTTATGGATTTAGTCTGCAACCTCATTAGCTCTGAGTCAAGTCAGTGTTTTCTTAGATAAGACATTGGATAGACAGGAAACTCTTGATGCCACATCTTGTTGAACTGGCTTGGTGGCTTGAACATAAAAATACATAGGAAAGCTTCTCCTTGATAAGGAATTTAATGACGGATGTATCACTAACATTTTGCCACTATTTTTTTAATCCCCTTTGTAGTCAGAGAACTTTGGCTCAGGAACTATGTTATGAAATTGCATACAAATTTCTTGGAGGTGGGAGATATAGAAGTGGACTGAAAGGCATTCTGATCTCAGACCTCAAGAGGATGACTCTTCACAGAGCTGAGACAGATTTCTGTTAAGAGAGAATATCTCCATGAAGGTTTCACAGTCAGATCTGGATGGCATCCACCTGGATGAATCCAAATGGTCTTTCATTTCCAGGAGCCTGAAAAAAAAAAATTGCAGGATCCTCCTGAGAAGGCAGTCCATAAGTAGTAAATACTGTCTTTGTATATGGAAGCAACAGTGGAAAGACTCCAGAACATACCTGCTTGCCTCAAAGAATTGGAGCTTCTGCTCTGAAGAGGCATAGGTCCAGGATTGATACTGGATTTGTTTTTCTCCTTCTGAGCCCTGTATCGTGCCTTTCCAGTAGCTCCCCTGAATCTCAGGGTAATTTGAAAGATCAAAAAGAGACAAAGACATGATCATTCTCCAGCTCTGTACTGGCCAAGACAGTTTTGGCTGACAGACTTAGTACAGATGGTCATCAGCCTCTGATCCAGCTCCTGGACTGCCTGGACCTGATCTCACAGCCCTGCAGCCAGATACTCTGTCCAGACCTAAAGTCACTGCACCTGACGACACTGCTGTTGCTTGGCTGAGTAGCACTTAGAGACATGGGTCCCTACATCTGCAGGAATCCTGACACAGTGTGGAAAAACATGGGAGGAAATATATTTGTCCAAGTGGAGCAAATTTTCTTTATACGCAGTCCTAAACTGACTTATCTGACCTTACTACCAAAGGTATTTCTCTGTATTTAAAACAAGCTGTCTTTGTTCATCTTGGTTTGAATTGATTTGCACATTCCACCTGCTCATTTAATTATACTTGATCTTTTCTGAGTGCTTTTGCCCAGTGGCCAGAGACAAAATGCTGGCTTTACATGCAGAATAAATGTTCCCCAGACTTAGAAAATATCTCTTGGAATATTTCTTATATCAATTGTTAGTTACCTCACTTTGAAATCCATCTTTCTAGCAGCTATCATCTAAACCACAAGGTTGATCTCAACTTTCTCTTCTAAGCTTTTCCTGTAAACTCTATCATGTACACTATTCCTTTAAAGTCAGATATGACGCCAGAAGAAAAGACCTGTGTAAAAAAATGACAGCATCACTCTGGTGTCAGCTGACTAGTGAGATCCTTTCTTCCAAGGCTAACTCAACTTTGCCTACTTTAGAAATGAACCTAAATCCAAGGTTTGTCCAGAAAACTATTGATTATCACTCCCAAACAGAATTTTTTATTACTTCAGTCTGTGTTCTTTAACTGAAACTGAAGAAGAACATGATTATTTTGGTGCTCTGTCAACCTGATGACTTCTGGGTTTACTATTTTAGTAAAGGTAGTGTACCTTTAGGAGCCTCCTAAAATTGTGTCTGATTTCTGCAGTTTGTATGCTGGGAACACTCAAAAATCTGGAGTTTCCAGCTCATTCAACTAGAATGACTGCATTTTCGCAGTGCTTACAGAAGAGCTGCAACAGCTTCTGAGAATAGTATTTCTTTATTTTTACTCAGCTATATTTAAAGAGATCCGGGCCTTACGGCAGAGTAAAGAGTACACTGAATTGTATAACATTTAGGATTGTGAATCAGCTCAACCTCTATTTACACCTTTGCAGTTTTGATATCTGCAGAGCCACACCAGAATCAACCCAGTCAGAGGTTTTGGCCTTGACTAAGTCTTCAGAGTGACACTCTTACAGTTCTTATACTGCTGTTTTACAGGAAAACACAGTTTTAATTCTTTCACTTTGATTTATGTTTGCAACTTTCTTTTTCTTTATTCTGCAAAATTTGGCTTAATACAGTGAGTATGATACCACCAAACAGGAGCCTGAGCTTCAGCTGATCCTTTTCTAAAAACAGTTTCTGCTCTGGTTTAGCTGATGGCAGTTGCTAAATAACTAGTTTGGGTTACCAGCTATGCTCTGTCAGCTACTACTAAAGGTGAATTCCATGAAGGGCATGTTGTTTTTTTTTTTTTTTCTGGCAATGGGACCCACTTTGCTCAAAATAACTGAAACCCTTTTGTTCACCAACAGGATTTCCATCAAATCATTTTCCCATTGAATGCTAAGTATTGGAATGGGTGAAATTTGGAAATGGAGTGGGTGATTTCTTTAATTTATTGCGAATGAGCCTTTACTTAGCTGGTGTAATTTGTCAATGCTCCTGAACAGTAGGAGCAGTCAATTAAGATTAGCCTCATTGCAGTGTTTAAAATAGTACATGATAGAGCTGCATGCGCCGCAGCAGGGAAATCTTCCCCAGACCCCTGTCTCCAAAGTGGGAACTGCACCACATCCCCTGAGCAGGGCTCGACTGTCAACTGGGCTCCAGTGCTTGAATAAAGATGGCAGAATATCACAAAGAGAGAAATAAGGAGGAGGTCTAAGTGATTTTATTGAATGTTATGACATGTAAGTGCTGGAATACCAAAGAGCTTGTTACAGCATAGAAAATCCCCTCTGCTAGCAACTCCATTTGCACTCCAACACTATTCCATCGCAGGGCCTATAAAGCAGATTGCTAACAAAAAGGTTATTCAGAAGGTTTCTTTCAATAAACCCAAAGGTAACAAGTATCCACTGAGCAGATGTCATGAGACTGAGCTGCACTCTGGAAAACTGCTGCGATATTTAAAAATAATGCTTTCTTATTAACCTAAGTACAATACTAAAAGTCTTTTAAAATAAAACTTTCCAGATGGCACCTGCATCAGAGATGCTAATAGGATGAATGCCAGTAAGCCCACTAATACTAGAAATGCTCTTAAGGAACAACTACAACTGATTGTACTTGCACAAACAAATCAAAAACTAATTTATGTATTCCTGCAGCTGCATCTCCAGCCAAAGCAGAGGCAGGAGTCAGGACCAATTCACAACTGACTAATGTGGCCTCATTCATTGCAGATTTCTAGCATTTAAGTGTAATTAAGATTTATTGTTTGCTAACTCACAGGTCAGAACAAGCACAGCAATATGGATAACTATTTTGTCGATTAGTAAAATGCCTAGTAGGAGGAATCATCAAACCTTCCAAGCAGAACATGGCAGAAATAAATAACAGAGTCACTCTTATTTCATCAGACTGTTGTGATCACAGCAGAATCAGGAAGGGCTGGATATAATAGCACTGGGCAGTAGGCTAGAGAGACCAACTGCACGTGGAGATACAGAGTACAGATAGCTGTGTTAACTGAATGATAGGATATTGTAGGCACACTGTAAAAGTTTGGTCTTGCTCCAAGCCAGACTTATGTACCACCATCAGTTCTATGCCCTTTCTTTTCTGGCCCTTGATACCTTCTAGGGGGATGCAGGAGGCAACCCAGGGTTCCCTTCATCTCTTGCTAGTACAATTAGGGAAACAGAGATCCACCACACCTCGCTGTTCTAGAAAGGAGATGAGAAAGGGATTTTGGCTGCAAAGGTGATGAACTCCTGCAGATGGATGTGAGTTAGACCATCACTGGTCTGTGACTTGTATCATCAGCAGGCTTAGTTTATCTATTGCCACTAAGTTGTCTGAACTATACTCTAGGTGATGACTGGGACCTAAATGCAGTTGGGGCCAGAATCAGCAGCAGGGATGGTGAATCTCTTCTTCAGGATTTGCATGGGACTTTGATTAGTACAGAGAGCATAAGTTGAAGCATATGTAAGTTGTTGATGAAGAGTATCCATGGAATATGAAGACTCACATTCTCATTGTTAGAACACTTTATGCTGCTGTGTTCCTTACAACTAAGAATTTCCAAGCACTATTTTGCACTAGTTATTTAAACTTCCTAAAACACCTGAGAGTTACCTGTATGTGACAGTCACTGCTTGACAGAGAGTAAATGGAGGCACAGGAGATACTGGATTGGATTCCTGTTTTTTATGTGCATCCTAAGTAGTTGTTCTTATCTGTGCAAAGAGAACACAAATGTTATCTTACTGTTTTTTCAGACTGCCTAGCAGCACCTGGGCGTGGAGGTGCAACGATGGAGGTTTGGTGCAAGGAATGAATCTGGTTTGTCTCAGGGATCACAGGAACAGCAGAGTAAAACTGCAACCAAAATTTAGCATTCCTTTGCTCCTACTGCCAAGCCTGATCACTTGGGTAAGACTGATCTTGTAGCCATTTACATCCCTGCCAAGAAAACTCTACCAAATCAGGGGTTGTACACCTCCATTCTCTTAATCCTACTCAAGTAGGATTTCACCTCAAGTCTGCTCATAATCTGAATCCAAACTGCTGAGGAGGGACAGAGGACAGGGATAAGGAAAGCTGTGCAGATCCACTAAATTTACTCAGCAGTGCAGGCACTGTAAACAAAACTGGCTGTCATACATCCTGGCACCAAAGGATGGAACAGGAACATATCTGAATGTAATCACTTTCAGTAACTTCAGCAAATAACGAAGGGCTGACTAATACGAGGAGCCTCTCCTACAGCTCATTTGCCGTGTGTGAGCTGGTTCTGAGACACGCTCGGCAGACAAGAATGCACATCAGATGTTTTGATCTATGGAAGAACATTTTTCCCAATATTTTTTCAAAGATTTTTTTTTTCTAAACTTTGTAATGTGACTCTGAAGACGGTCATGCCATATTTTTAAAGGAGACACTCCGTGTGTGTTTTTTAAGACCTTTTTCGAAGGGGGATGAAGGGTTGCATATTTTTTAACTCCAAAACCCAGATGTTCTTTAACAGAGAAAAATAGAATAACATACATTAATAGCTTGGAAAACAATGGCAATATTTAATTAACCTTTAGAAATGGCTAATCTGTGAATCTGCACGTGTCAGCTCATCTTTAGAACAGAGTGACTGTGTGTGCCTTTGCCAAAATCAACATGCTTGTTCGGTGGATTTCTTCCACTGGGGATTCACATGCAGAACAAAAAAAGGAAAAAAAAAGAAAGAAAAAATAAATTTTTTTTTCAGTTGTTTAACTTGAAGCATTCATGTGATTCAGATGACCTCGTCA
This sequence comes from Empidonax traillii, assembly GCF_003031625.1. Taxonomy (NCBI): domain Eukaryota; kingdom Metazoa; phylum Chordata; class Aves; order Passeriformes; family Tyrannidae; genus Empidonax; species Empidonax traillii. The sequence goes on along the minus strand of NW_020955771.1, from coordinate 159,290 downwards.
GGGCTGATGTAGCCTGGTGTGCCACAGATCCAAGATCTGCATGCTCAAGGCTTGGCTCTTAGCCCTTAGTCGTTGGACCAGACAGTCTGCAGGTCTTGTGGGACCATTAAAAGCTCCAGTTTAGCAATGGGGCTGTTACCTCTTCATTGCTGACTTTCTCTCTCTCTCTCCCTCTCTCTCTCTCTCTTTCTCTGTCTCTCTTTTTCTCTCTTTGTCCCCCCCTGTCCCCCTTTAGCATACCTGCTATCGGCACTTGTATTCATCAGATCTTCTACCTGCCAAATCCTCTCTTTTTCGAATACTTTAAGTAGAAATACAGATCATGGGAGAAGAAAAGGGTCCCCGAAGGTTTGGCTCCTTTCAGAGCCCCCAGTTCCCATCAGATAGGAGTCCCAGGCTAAAGTGGGATGGGCTGCATCTCTCCTCCAGCTGGCTCCAGGGCTGCAAGGTGCAGGGAGCTCGAAGAGTTTCTCAGCATGCAGGAGAGGTATCTGAAGCATAAGGCTCATGGCGCATACGGGAGGAGTGGCAAGTACACCAGAAGGTGAAGAGATGGCTGGAAGCAACACTAATGCCCCTCCATCTGGAAAGATGAGTGCTGTTTAGTACGTCTGGAAAGCATTATTTCTGCAAATAGCTCAACCTCTTTCAGCTTAGAGGCAAGGATCCCAGCCTGCTGCCAAGCTTAGATCTCCCTGATGGCAATGTGGTAGGGGAGATGGTGAACAAGTGTACTAATGGCATAAAGCAGGAAAAACAGCATCCAATACATCAGCTTAAGGTACATCAGGCATCTGCCCTTCTCCCAGAAGGCTGCCTGTGACTTCAAATTGCATTAAGACACACTTGTGTTTTATATCGCGGGATCAACCCATATGATAAAAGTTTAATTGGGTGGGTGTGAAGGGGAATTTAGAAGTCGCTCAGCTGATTGTTCCCAGTGATTTAGCTTCACAAGGGAGATACAGGGAAGGATCAGCACTAATCTACTAGTGTCCCTAAATTTTTATTTGAATTGTAGCTCTGCAAAGATCTAGCTTTACGTGAAGCTTGTCTGAAAACACTGAGGTGTACTATTTCATGTTGTTTCAGAACAAATGCCTGCAAGTTTGATTTAAATTCAGAGACCAGAGGGGATCTCTCAGCAAACCTCATCAGGCCTTTGGCCCTGTAGCAAAATCAAGACCAGTTTGTAGGACTTGTCTCTAAATATTTCTGAATGAATAGAGATCCAGTTGCAAGTTCCAATTAGATTTTAACCATATTAAGTCAACAACCCAAACATCTATCAGGAGTGTACTTATCATGTGAATTTCAAGCAGGACAATTTCCAAACTCCTCATCAGAGTACAGCCTGTTTTGTAATTATATATATTCATGATCAATGTGGGATGCTGTGTGTGGTAATGAACAAGTTGTAATGCAGCTGATGTGTGAGGGTCTTGTGTGTATTCTCATGGGTCACTGTTGACCAGCCATCTGATATATGCCAAGTTTGGATGAGACATGTGGTGTGCAAAGATCAAGGATGATCTCTGGAAAATGTTCCTTTGGTTTATTTACAGCAGATTTTCACCTTGATAAATGTTGTAGGTTTTTTCCCCAATGAAATTCAATAGATGTTCTCATTTGAAATGATAAGTTCAAAATGTATTTTAAAACTCTCTTGGATAAGACTCCAGACCCTGAAACACATTCCTGGAAAAGCAGCTATTCTCAGACTTTAAAATAAAGGCACAAACCCCACATTTTAGATAGTTCCAGGAGAATTTTGTCACAGTTGTGATGGGTTTGTATATCTTTTCACAGATTTGGGGATATTTACCTCAAAAAGCTCTTTATGGTGCTTCTTCTCATATCTGTCTTCCATTCAGAATGTCAGCCTCTTCTAAAATATTTGTTGAATTTTTTGCAACTTGAAGGACTCCCCATATCTTATATGCTTAAGTGTATTGAAAACTTTGCAGGTCAGGGCTGACATTTGTTTCCTTTTTAGAAACTCCAAAATAAGTTCAAAAATTGTTTGTGATGATTTAAGATAACTGCATATGCAAACTTGTGTATTCACTCATATCATAATTCTTAATGGAAGAAATCAAAATGCAAGGAACGAATTTATAGCAACAACAAAATCTTCGTAAGCAAATTTTCCACAGTTTTCACCAATATTGTATCAAAACTATTTTCTTGGGTTTTTTTCTTGGCGAAAGAGTAAAGATGTCCATAAGGATTTGGAATTTTTTTTTTTTTAACTGTGCAGAGTAAAAAGTTTGAGAGCATTCTGATAAAATATGATAGAAAGTATCCAAAAATAAAGAAAAATGACTGATGCACTTTGTGAAGAATTGTTTTTGGATAAAAACTGTTCTTTTCAAGTGAAAAGGCATGTCGTGCAAAAAATTCAATTAGTTCTAGTTTCAAGATCCCTATGGGCCATATCCTGAATAGTTATTGAGACAAAGCTCCCATTGAAGTCACTGGGCATACTTCCTGATTAAAGCCTTCAGGACTAGGTCAACTGGGAGTTTTGCCTGAGTAAGCACTTCAGGATTTGAGTGTAAACACAGTCATTGGGGAATAAATGGGTTAATACAGCAGCCTAATACATTCTCTGCATTTGTAAGCTCTGCTTTATATAAGGGACATGGATCCCCCTTTGTGGATCCCTCTTCATACTCATGAGGATGGCAGACATTTTATTTTCCATAATGCACTGTGCTGGTGCCATTTGCTTCATGTCATCAAAGTGGTGTGGTCTGGTCCTAGCCTTTTCCCACTGCCCTGCATCTCTCCCCTCCAGGAAGGAACCCTCCATGGCAGTGTAAAGGCCAAACCATTTTTTTAATACAGTACCGAGGGAGGAATACCCTGCCCCCTCCCAGCCAACCCCGTTCCCCCATCCAGGCTGAGTTAGTCATGTCTGACTTCTCCTATTCACATTATGGCTACCCTTGTTGCTTTTTGGGTTTTGTTTTGCTTCCTTACTGTTGTTGTTTTTCAGCCAAAGCTGTCATTTATCATGAGAACAAGAGCAGCCATGTGTTGATTTTTCTGGATTCCTTTTGGACAGTGTCCCAGTGCTAATGAAGGCCCTTCCAAAGTGCTAAAGAGCTGGTGCCAAAATCAGTTACAGTGAAAACAATAGGGGAGTGGTGCACAGACAGCACATCTAGTGTGTGTGTGCGTGCATGCGTGTGTGAGTGGAGGGAGCACTTACAATTGTGATTTTGGTCCCCATCCCTTAAGGATAATAAATTTGACTGAACTAAGGGGCTCAGATTCACATTTGCTCAGAGTCTGGGGCACATTAGAAATAAAAGCCAGTGGAAAAATAGATGGTAGATGTTCACACATTATGTCCTGGCTGGTCTGGATAATAACACAAAAATCAATGTTGTACGTCAGCTGTGACAATGATGATGAAGCTTCTGCGAGAGTTATAGGACCTTGAAATTCAGGGCTTTATCTCTGCCTGTGGGCCATTTGTCTAAAAACTTTTTTTTTTAAAGGTTCCTGAAAATGGCTTGCCTTTTTTTTTTTTTTTTTTTTTTTTTTTTTTTTTTTTTTTTTTTTTTTTTTTTTTTTTTTTTTTTTAACGCGCTTGAAAAAAAAAAAAAAAAGGAACTCTTCTACTTCTCAGACTTTAGAAGCTGCTACATTGACAATGCACGGCAGGTCCTTACAACACCAAAGGGCATTCACCGCATGCTGTACTGTTAAGGTGCAGGGCGGCGATGAGAACACACTTTTCCCGGGGCCACGAAGGTGAGAGAAACCGAGACGGGAACAAGCAGAAAGCGCACGTATCTCCACAACCTCGCTACGGAAGTCCCGTCCAAACGTGTTCCAGGCTAAGGACGGGCGGTCATCGCGTGGGTGCCGGGGCTCCGAGTATTTTCACCTCGTGGGAAGAGCACAGTCACCGCTTTTTCCTGTTATTATTAATCTCGGGTGGATTTATGCGTTTTATGAATCGAAATACCAGGCAGATTTTCAGCCCCCCTTCCCTCCCCCCAGCGCGTTCCCCAGCCCGGTTTCTGGCCTTGTGCTCCATCTACCGGCTGCCGACCCGCTTTCTGCCCGGACCGACGGGTTTGGGGCACGGGCACAGGGAGGGGAACCCGACCTGTCTCCGCCCCGGGTATCCCGCTGCCACCGGCACCAGGGACCCGCCTCCCCCGGCGCTGCCCCCTTCGCCGAGGGCTCCGCCGAGCGCACGGCAGCCAAAAACATGCACTAGAGTGTCCATACACACACAAACACGCCCACACCCACACGTGTATATTCATATATCTTGCACCTGACGGGGAATCCAACCCCTTCTGTGGTCTTGCCGCAGCAGCACCCATTCCTCTTTATTAAACCCCAAATGATTTAATCAAACTGATGTTTACCCAACATAGCCAGGAAGCAATACTTTCATTAGCAGGTGCCAATCTTTCTTGTGTGCATTTCGGTTATGAGCAAGCCAGTTAGTTGTTTAGAGGCAGATGCTGGTGGTTTGGAAAGGCTCTTCTGTGAAAGTACCCACCAACGCTGATGTTTATTTTGAGTTTTGTTCCAAAATATATAAATATACAGGGTTTGGAAAGAATAATCTCTATAATTTGGACTTACCTGATGTGTGATTGAATCTGGAGAGCAGTTTAATTTACCTCTGTCACCTACATATATATATATATATATATATATATATATGCGCTTCAGCAAATAAAAAATGACCTCTGACTAATTCACACGATTTAATTTTAGATTCCCATTTGACATAAAGTGTTACCATAACTAAGTAGGTGATTTTTATGTTTCTTGTCTGCATAGACACTACCTCTTGCAAGATCTGATAGACTCCATAGATTCTTAGGCCAGGAGGGCTGTTGCGTTCATCTGGTCTGACCTCCTGCATAGCACCAGGCATACGATTTCACACTGTGATTTCTTCATCTACGGAAGCAATTTGCAGCTGAGCTAAGTCACAGCTTATAGAAAGATAGTCAAAAGGCACACAGTTTTATGTAACACTCATAACAACCTATCTGGACTTTAAATTTTCTTCGAAACATGGCACTCCATTAGAAGTCTCCATCCGTGCTCCCCTGAGCCATACCAGAAGAGTTGCTTATCCTCCTTTGACAGCAATGAGCTATTTTAGATGTAACAGTTATGCACATAGATGTTTCAGGAGAGCTCTAATTTATCAGCTATCTCCTTTTCTTTCACCCTCTTATTCAAGCATTTCAACAGAGCAACAGATGGTCCCTGTGGGCCATTTGCTGTGATTGAAATTGTAGTGTCCAAAGAAGGGCTGCTTTCTTAGAGCTAAAAGTTAGTCTAAGTTTCCTTACCCAGTAAGAATTTCAAATGATGCCTCAACTTGCCTTGCTGCTAAAGAAAACATGTTTCTCAACACTTGAAGGGTGAAATCCACAAACTTTAAAAATCATCTTCCACCGTATGGACTATTATACCCTTTTAATCAGACAGAATGGAGATTGTGAAGACACTGCATACAGGAATCCTCATTTTTGTCTTTGTACCCTTGGATCCTGAATTTGGGATGACTGAAATAATAATTTATTTGAAAGTAACTCCTCATCTCATTATTTATGGATATCTTTGGCACATTTAAACATTTGTAGGGACTAGTTTCAATTATGTACTCTATCGATGCACCTTATGAGCACGTTACATGGGCCTGCATTAAGTTTTGTCTTGATACAAACAAAAGATTGGAATAAAAATGTTGTCTAAATGATTTTGTTTTAATTATCACCTTGGATTTTGCAAACAGCTCCATTTTATAGGCTAACACAAAAGCTTTGAAGCTTGGCCCTTAATTCACATTGTAGGCGTTCCTAACTCTTCAGGAAATTAGGGCCAGGTACCTTGATCCTTCAAATTACTGGGTTTGTATTTTTTCACTAGCTGACCAGCTAAGGTGAATTATAGGGTGGACATCTTCCTAGGAGACATTTTGGCTTTGTGAGGTCTGCAACTTGGGTGCAGAGCCATGTTTTGAGTTTGAATATCATGTATGGGTGATATTCACAGAATCATAAAATTATCAAGGTTGGAAGAGACCTTTAAGATTGTCAAGTCAAATCATCCACACAGCACTACCACTGTAACACCTAAACCCTAAACCACATCACCCAGTGCCAGATCCAGTTGCCTCCTTAACTGGTAACTTTACCACCACTCTGGGCAACCTATCTTTCCAATGCCTGAACCACGCTAACAGTGGAAAATCTTTTTCTAATATCTAATCTGAATCTTCCCTGTCTCAGTTTAAGGTAATTTCCTCTAATCCTCAGTTCAGAGCTCTTAAGGCTCCTTGCACATGAGGCTTTCTGCTGAATTTATTCTAGTCTTGTTTTATGTAAAACAGCTTTTCAAATCCTGTTACTAGAGAATGTAGTAGAGGACTTCTTTCCCCCTTCCCAATGTCACCAGGCCTGAGTATTCAGGTCACTTTTTAGATAATTTGAACCCTGTGTGGATTTGCAGGACTATGAATCCCATCTGTAGCTTTCAGTCCTCATTTGGGTCTGAGAAGAGGTTTTATTCATCACATTTTTAAGTGTCCTGGGACTTTCCTTATGTACAGCTTAACAACCTACAGATTTGAACTGATCCCGCCATTTGACTCTGGGGTTTGACTTTGTGTCACAGCCTGTTCATGCCTGTCTTGTATGAGACACACAACTTCACAAACCAAGCAAAAGGATGATTCAAGCCTGTGATCTCAACCCTTATACCAGGACTCAAAGGTAAAGAGTTACACTGTGTGATGTCAGGTTCCGAGAGAGCAACAAATCTTTTTCTCACTCTGCAAGAAGACGACAAGAGAAGACGGTTTTTGTTTTCTCCCAACCTAGGAAGTTAACTATAATGTAATAGCACTTCTTTCATTCCTCAGGAGATTTTATGAAGAGCTCAACATAGCTAGGTACATGGATAAGGTAAAATAAACTGGGCAATTTCGGATGGAAAACACATTGTGGCAGGAGATGATATCACTGAGGGAAATACGTTGATTTAGCCAGGCAGGAAAAGCATATGTGCTAGTTGATATAGTCTGGATTATGGAGGTAAATCCTATAATTTTGAACTATGTTCACAAGGTAAACTCATACAGTAAACCTTTGATTTTTTTATGGGCTATCATCTCGGGGAATTCATAATCCAGGCTAGATGACAGATTCCCTTATCTAGTGCCGAAGAATTATATGCCTGAGAGTAGGAAATACAGAAAACAGCAAGCATGCTGAACAGGAAGCTGTAGGCGTGAAGCTATGGAAAATGCCAGTAGATTTTGCCGTATGTTAGAGTGGACAGTGTCTGATTTCCGCATGTGCTCAGAAATGTTTATTCAGGGGAGATGATCACCTGCAGCATGAACCTTCAGACTGGTACAGATTTAAGACAGAGGGGTCTGTGCATTCTGTTTAGGAGTCACTTATGGAGGATCATGAACAGCTAGGTGTACCTAAGACTATGGCTACTTTTGGTGGTGCCCATCTTTTACATAATTTCCTACCACAAGGGCATGGCTAGAAAGCTCTCATCAGGTTTATGAGGACTGAGGATTAGAAGAGTATAATAGACACCATACCATGGCATACCTGGTGTGACGGCGCTTTCCAGTTTTTTATTCTTTGTTTCAAAGCTGAGTCACTGTGCAGTTGTGTATGCAACACTGATGGGAATACAAACCACATAGTGGTTATAGCACTCAACTGGGTTGGATGGTGAGGCTCTCCAGGTGGAGACTAATGGATTATACATAATCTAGAGGCTGGTAACAAGTGAAGAACAACAGTGATCTGGGACTTATAGAATCATAGAATCATTAAGGTTGGAAAAGGCTTCAAAAATCATTGAGTTCAACCATTAGCCCAATACAGCCAAGTCCATCACTAAACCATGTCCCTATCTGTTTTTTGAGCGCTTTTAGGGACAGTGACTCACATCTTTATCAATGACCTGGAGAAGGTTCTTGTCACATTTTCAAATTACACCAAAAGAGGGGGGCAGGGGGAGGGGGTGGGAATAGGGACCCATTGATCTGCTTGAGGGAAGGGTCACCATCCAGGGAGACATAGACAGGCTGGAGGAATGAACTAACAGGAGCCTTATGAAATTCAATAAGAACAAACACCAAATCCTTCACCTGGATCACCTTGCAGTGATACAGGCTGTGGGATCACTTTGCAGTGATACAAGCTGTGGATACTCCAGCTGGGGAGTAGCTCTGCAGAGAAGGACCCGAGAGCCATGGCAGACAGCAAGCTAAATGTGAGGCTGAGACTGCAGTGTGCTCCACCTGGAGAGAAGGCTGACGGTATCTGGACTGTATCAGCAGCATCATGGCCAGTACAGGATAGGGAGTGATTCTCCCCCTTTGCTCAGTGCTCCTTAGGTGGCACCTGAAATACCACATCCAGTTTCAGGCCCCTCAGTACAAGAGAGAAACCAATCAAAGAGAGCAAGCTACTAGGGCTACTAAGATAGTTGGAGTTTGGAGCTCTTACCTCATGAGATAGACTGAAAGATGTGGGGTTGCTTCAGAGGACCCTGAATGCTGTGGACTGAGTCAGGACACAAGGAGCAAAACCCTGGCTTTCCTAGAAGCCTGCCAGTAACTGTGAGGATGTCTTTGAGGAAACATAGCCAGGCTCTTCAAAGAGGCACATGTCAGGAGGACGAGAGATGATAGATGTGTCTTGAGGCAAAAGAGGGTCAGATGGGTATAAAGAAAACCTTTTCCCCTATGATGAGAGTCAAGCAGTGAAACAGGTCACCTAGAGGCTGTAATCTCCACCTTTGGAGGGTCACAAAACCATACAGGACAAGGCCATGGCCAGCCTATTCTGATCTCACAGCTGAGATGAGATACTTCCTCAGGTCCCCTTTTGAGTCATCCTCTGGTTCTGTGAGTATATAATTGGGGTTTCTTTCTGGAAACATAACACCTGTCTCAATGCAAGGAGAAAACCCTGCTATTCCTGTGCTGCAGGCTTGATATAGACTTTGTCTTGTCACAGTCTGGTGGGTGGGGTTTTTTCTTGGAACATGGGTTTAAGGCATCTCAGGCTGAAAGGAGCCTAAATCCAAGTCTGTTCCTCCTTGAGTGGTGTAAATACTCAGCAGAGGGCAGGTGGCAGCCACATCACTTTGTTGAAATATAGTTACATGTAATATAGCTGTAATATGTTATAAAATAAGCCCATCCTTAGAGAAGATCCTAAATAGCTACTGATTGCGCTCACGTAGGGTATGGCCACCCCTCCTTACCCATAACTCAGGGCCGCAGGTCGTCTCTGAGGTTGGTGCTTGCCCTTTACTGCCAAAAACTTAAGCTGTTGCCTTACTTGCACCTCAGATGTTGTGAACTGGAACAGTCATTCAGCCTAAAGGTGTGCCAGAAGGATCATGTAGCAGCTAGTCAGGATGTAGCTCTGGCTCCCGTCTGAATGTAAGTGAAATGCAAAGTGTAATGTCTTTGACAGGACTGACTGCAGTGGTGAGGAATCATAACACAGGACTTCATCTGGGAAAATGGAATGTAATTATTTAAAAGAGTGTGAGAAAATATTTATACTTTTGTGTATGACAATTAGGGTACTAAATGTGAAGCCTAGAGATGGCGAGGAACTGTGCCATTTTATCTTCTGCCTCTGCTGCACAAAGCCATTTTGTGACCATGCTTTGGGCCTTCCAGGCCAACTAAGGGAGACAGGGGCTTTTCTTGTGGCTGTGAAGCCCTCTTGGAAGAGAGGGGGTACCTTAGGTGAGTTAGGGGTACCTAAGAGAGTTAGGATGTAAACTTTTATATGCAAAGGCCGTGTATGTAGAGGACTTTGGTGATGAGCTAGGTCATTGTGTCCTCTGAGTGAATCTGGGCTTCTGCCCTTTTTTATTCAAAACAATTTTCCTGTAGATTCAAATTGCTGAAAGCCACTACACTGGAATACATGGATGTAGCTACCTCATTTCCCTTCTTTCAATGCCCTTATATGTGCTGCTTGAGTGATATGGGAGGGATTAAACATTTTTCCAGGCAAGAGATCTATTGAACATAGAAGGCTGATGGGGAGGGAAGGATAGCAATATAATTTATCAAAAGCTCTTAGAAGCAACAGCCTTAGCTTTCTGCTATCATGGAGTACAGCTGAAAATAGCAGGTAATGGGACCGGTGTCCCTTTAAGAATTCTTGAGGTTACTAATGGATATAGGTCATGGTGACAGCCTTAAATAAACCTTCAGTAATAAACAAATCATTTTGAGTTTTCATAAGATTACCATCACTCTGAGGCTGCTCCAGTAGGGCTAAGAATGCGTGAAGGAAATGAGCATGATAGATCATATACATCATACTGTCATACCCCAAGAAAAGGACAAAAAAAATCTTTCAAGGAGGCTCACACCATATTCCTGATAAAAGCTGTTAAGAGTGTGCATTAATATTAATCCTCTATTTTGCAATAAGCTATTCACTGCCTCTACACAAAATGCAACATTACATCAGAGGAAAATGAAAACAAAACTTAGGAAAAAAGAGCTCAGCAGGCATAAATATACCATTCCCAGGATTTGGAAAGTGAAGCACCAAGAGGGCTACAAGGAATAATGATGTATCCAAAATCATTGTAAGAATAATATGGAAGTCTATAAGTAGCAGAAATTCCATATCTCATTGTTTTCTGCAGTACATTCCTTATGTATTGCAGCTTTACTTTGGTTTTAGTTATTTACATTTAATTTAAATAGAGTTCATAGTTCTTACCCATTCTAAAAGTACTTCCAGTTTGATAGCTTTTGTGCTTTCTTATGGTGAAGGACAAGGTGCATTTAAACAGAAATATTGCTTGTTCTTATTTGATGCTTCTGTATATCTTACAGTAATCAATGTTTGCACTTGGTGTTCTTACTCCAGCACTGAGGAAACTGAATTGGAGTTCAACTGAATTGAGATGTGATTAAAATAAGATTTCCTTCTTTAGTAATAAAACCTTCTCTAAATTGAGTGTCACTTCATTATTTACATAAGTCTCATTCTGGAATACAAATGTCTCATGGATTGTTTTTAAACCTTTGATATGTTCTTATAAATTCCTCCACCCCCAAAAAGAACCGTAAGAGAGTGAAAAGAGGTTGGTGTACAGTGGATAAGTAATAAGATTCATTGCTGAAGAAAAAAATTAGTTGAGATATCTTTATGGATAATGACCTGCCAATGATTGTAAATACAAGGTGACATCTTTAAAGATAAGGACATTCACAAATCGATTAGACAAATCATTTAAGCAAGGCCACACAGATATATAGCTATGTTGGGACTAAAATACCCTACTGTATGGAAAGTATAGATGATTGCAAATATTGTAATGTCTTCTTCCTTGTGTCCATAAATAATAATAATCATAATAAACGTGCTCCTGCCGACAGCCTAAGCATCCCAGTAATGTGAATTGATTGTTAGCATTTTGCTTCAGTGATAGATTAATTAAGGTTGAATCATATGGCAATCCTTGCAAAAGTACTGTACATGTGACATCTAAATTAATACCAAATTAATTCATCACAAGCATGGTAATTACAATGAATATCTAATGAATTAATGATGATAGATCATTTATGATTCATGCATATATATATACATATATATACACACACACACACAGAGGATAGCAAATTTGCTGTTGCTGCATGGAAGAGTGAGATCTGTGATTTTTAGCTCTGTGTGAGAGTTCCTGATGGTTTTCAGTGAGATTAGCACTGTATTATACCTACTGCTGGGCAAAATGGAGGCAGAGAAACTAGCTGAAATAACATCCAGGTACGGGTGGTGAGTCACTGTGATAAAGCTGTGATCCTTCCTGTGTAAAAAAAGATACTGACATAGAAGCAGAGACATGATTTTCCTGCAGTTTCAAACCCACTCTGGATGGACTTTGGATATTTGATTGAAGTTATGCAGATGGAATGTGGAATCTGGGCACCTAAATGGTACTTGTGCTCTAGCAGCAGAGGTCTGCTGGCTGTCTGGTTGAGCCAGAAGCCTTTTTTCAGTAGTGATAGCCCTGAGTTGTCTTGTCATTAGTTCACCAGTCTGCACAGGTTGCTATAACTTACAGTGAGGATGTTTTCAGTTTTAGAAATGCTAAAAGATAGCACACGTAGGCATGATCAAAGACCTGAAAGTGTTGAGTTCATCTGTATCTTCCAGGTCACAGACACTTCACTTTCCCAACATTTAAATTTCTTTTCCCTCCATCATCTGACCCACCCCTCATCTCCTCTTTTAAGATCTAATCTAGACTTTGTCTTTCTCAGCAACTTCTATCTTTGACTTCAAACTTTGTCAAAGTGCTTCCTACTGCCAACACTTGGCTTCCCTTGAGTCTTCCATCCAATACTCTGCTGTGGGGCTGAAATGAGGCACCTTCATCAAGGTGTCTAACTAGGTGTCTGTTGAGGTCAACATGACCTTTTCTGGCTGCTGCCACGCCTTCTTGCTATTTTCATCTTCCCCAGTCTGTCTGTGACTACCGAGTCACCAATGATAACTCAAATAATCAATTTCTCATTGATTATTCTCACCTCAGCTATCTTTGAGTGTGCTTCCCCCCTTCTCAGCCTTCCCTTCATGACCAGTTGTTCAGTGACTCTTTGTTATTTTGGCTTTGTCTTCAGCCTGTTCTTGTTTTCATCCCTTGGTAATTCCCTTGGCAACTCACTCCCCTGTCCTTGCTGATAGCTGACATGGCCATCTCCTTGTCCTTGATCCACTGCTGGACCATTCTGTTTCTAGTCCTCCTCTGTCATTGCTATGATGTACTCATCAGCTCAAACTCAGCTTTATATTGACTGTATTCTATTTTTTCTTTTATTTTCCTCCTTCTCTGTTACCAGTATGAGCTGCTTGGGCTTCTTGGCAAAGTGATATGACTGGACTCTCACCAGATAGTTATGACAGTGCCCAGACTCAGGAGGCCCATGACTGAAAACAGACTAAACCCTGTTCCTGGCTTTGAGTACCTTCCCTGCATTTCAGAAGCAAACCCCATACCTGACACCAGGAGGGAATCCTCAGTCTAATACTCTAGCTTTGGAACTGGTACTTTCTCTGCCCAGTTCTTCTCAGTATTTGTTATGTGTCATCATATCCCACTGAAGGAATATCAGTTTTCATCTGCTTTATCTTTTATTTCTTCAAGGACACATGATAGCAGCAGGTAGAAAAAAATCTCTGCATATGCACACCCACACACAGTTTGCTGGAGTCTGAAACGTGACTCATCTTTTCTAAATAATACAGGAACCATGTGAATTTAGGTAAGGTTAATAAAGCCATAAAGCCTCCATGCCTTTTCACTACCTCGATTCCCTCCTCACTCTGGATGCTGTCTTTGAGCTTCCTTAGAGCCATTTAAGAACACAGAAAATATTTTCTCTGCAACACTGAGTTCTCTTTTAAACCAAAAATTTCATTCAGCTCACTTACTACAGTTGATCTTGCCAATAGAGAGTCTTCCTATTACAAAGGCATATCTTTTTGTTCTATACCTTAAACCTTCTCTTGCTGCCATCTCAGTGTCTTCTCTGTGTGTGTTTCGGGACCTGATTTCTTTGTTTTGCCAACTGACTCTTCTTTCCTTTCTACTTCACCTGCAGACTAGCTGGAGTAGAGTGCTTCTCCTTGCTTCTGTTGACCCCCTTGGTATTGTCTGTTTAGAGTAGAGACCTGAAGATCTCTATTATAGCTAGTCTGGGAAAGACATACTTATGGCCTTGTGAGCAAATACACAGTGGCATTCAATGATACAATAGTTTTCATAGGAACAATTTCATCATATTGAACACAACTGAATTTACACTTGCAATCTTTGACCCGTTTTTCATCTCCTCTTTCTTTCTTTCCCCTCCCATTGATACACTTGGCTGACGCTCAGCAGAAAAGGCTGTGTGGTAACCTAATTCTTTCTCCTCCTTTCCAGCTTTCATGTGATACCTTGCATAGCTGTGCAGCCTGGGATCCCCTCCTCTCTCAAATCACTACTCCTTATTCAGCTTCAATCTGGGCAAAAATGTGTTTACCATCTGGCAAATTATCTTCCTGGCCTACCACACCCACATAGAAAAGGGAAGGGATCTCGAGGTCATCGGGCCCATCACTTGCCCCAGGGCAGGATCAGCCACATCTACAACATTCCCAACAGATGTTTATCTAACTTGTCCTTAAAACCTTCAAATACGGAGATTTTCCATGCACCTCATGCAGTGCTCAATTCTCCTTGCAAATTCTTAATGATCCTCAGTGTCCTGAGCTCTTCAATTACAACCTCTCACATTCCCCCATTAAATTCAACCTACTTATCTGCTCCTTCAAAGGCTCTGCACAGCTCTGGCTCCATCTGTCCCCGGTTCTTTATGAGAGTGTCTTCGCAGGGTGTCTGGGTGCCTTTGCCCTCTTACTGATTAGCTATTTAAGCCGCATATCTCTCCTCACTTACGTTCTGCACCCACCCATCTCCCTATCTCCATCTGTCTGGCATCCCTTTGCCCAAAAATTGCTTCATCAGGCTTTCATTTTCACTTTCAGGAACTTTTCCCTTAAACTCTTTTCTTTTGTCAAATAATAATAAGCAGGCTCTCGTCCACTTAAAAATGTGTTTTCTGAAGGACAGCTCCCCCCCCCTTCCCAGCGCAAGAGTTACCATTCAGTCTGCCACCCTGTGCAGCCTGTCAAGTGGAGGGTTTTGTTTGCCTTCATTAGCCTGTAAACTCATTTTGGGTGGAGCTGTTTTCTGCCCTTTGTTCTCTGCTGTGTTGAATGTGCTGACAGCGCTGAACTCTCGATTATTAATAGCACAAACAAAGCTTAAAAAGGGATGGATCAAAGGAAGGAGAAAGGGAAGGCAGAGGGAATATGAGGTTTTGTTTGAAGCAGCAAGGAAGCTTCAGGATAAATGTATCCTGTTGGGATGTGTTGAACACCTGTTAGAAAGAGGTTATGGATAAGATTGTAGAACAATCTGAATGAAGGCAGTTCCTGCATCTCCCTGAAAGGCTCAGAAAAAAATCCGTTCAGTGTAACAAGTCAACACTTTGCATAAATTAATTTGAAAAGAGGGGCGCAACCAATGAGTGAGTGAAATATGGAAAGCAGGTTAGAGGCAAATAGAAGGCAGGAAAAGCATCAATGACCCTTTACCACAGCGTTTACCTGGGTCTGGACATTTAAGTTTGCTTGCACGTGCCCACTCTGCTATACTTCTCCTGTTTAGTGATGGTTATGCTGTCATAGTACTTAGACTTCTGGAAAGCTGAAGTAGATCTTTAACTCTTTGGAATGTCTGACTTTGGAATGTCATGACGATTTCAGAGAGTCCTTATGCTCCAACCACTGGCAGCAGAACAGAAGCACAAGGACAATTTGTCTCAAAAAGGCCTGTCCTATGGATCTGGGAGGGACAGGACCTCCAAGATACTGTGTAAAGAGTTCAGTGCTAGGACACTTCAGACCTGACACCCTCAGGAAGTTCTGAGGCAGATTTCCATCATAGTCTGCAATGTATGCCACACTCTTCCAAATCCATTGCTGGCTGTACTATCATTGACAAACCAGATGTCAGTGATGTGGTAAGAGAAGAGCATGAGGTCTACTATTGCTTCTTTCCCCACCAAAATCATGTTTACCATTGAAGAGCTAAAAGACCCAGATTGTGCTGGTAACACCAGTGGCAGGAATATATTCTTTGTCTGACTCTGTGTGTGAGAACTGAAAGTTAAGAAAATACTACTTGGCCATTATCCAATCTTTGGACAACCATCAATATCCATATGGTATATGCCAACTGGTTACAGAAAGTTGGGTATAAGATCTTGTGGAGTTAACCTGTCTGGTCATGAGGAAATGTGTAATCTCACAGTAATTTGAATAGCAATGGAGTGTCTATCAAGTGTCCCAGTGACCACATATTCTGTTGGCTTCTTAAGGTGGATGTGAATGAAAGAGCAGGCGGGAAGAAGTAGTTGCACTCACCTCAGTGTCCAGGGAATGTGCACCTGTGTGGATCAGATGTGCTGCCTCTGCACTTCCACTCCAGTGTCTCTAATGTTATTTGTACTATTAGGACACGCAGTGCATGGCATGACACATGGATCAAGAAGGGATGGGGGGCTTCCTCCAGGAAAATGAGGCGTTAGATATCTCACAGGCCTGATAGAAGCAATCAGAGAGTGCACCTGTCGTCACAGAAGCTGTGTCAGGCAGCAAGAGGGTTGCTTTGTAAGGGAAAAAAAGCAATTTGAGGAAGTGCTGTGGTACACATATCAATCTGTCTATTTGCTATTATTATTATGAGAATTTATTGAAATTTTAGTTGTAAACTTCCTGACTTTTTATTTTTGTGAAGAATCACATAGTCAGTAGATGATGTAACCGGGTGGGTTGTACAAACACAGCCATTGTTATATGGGGAAGGCAAATGTTAATAGAAGCAAAAGGTATGATGGGCAAGGTCAAGTGGCAGGCAAGTCCCCCAGACTCCAGCACCTATGAGAGCACAAGACAGGGGTGAGCAGGGGTTACCTGGCTACTCTCACTTCCCTCACAGGAGTTCGCTGACCCACTAGTCCAGGCAAAAGCATCCAGGCCTTGCTTCGCCTACAGCACATGATGAAAGCAACTCAGAACTGAAGGACTGTTTTCCACCTAGCTGTTGAGGGGAATATTTGGAAGATGTTTTTCCAGTTGAATCTGTTGATGTTAATTACAACTACATTTCAGATGCTGATTTTGTTATACTGGTCAGAATTTTCATCTCAGTATTTTCTATTAAGGAAACCCCTCACCTTGATTTCATTTGCTTGAAAATATTTTGCTTTGAAATAAGCTTCAATTTGATACTTAAAAATGTATTAAGGAATGATTTGTAGTATCAAATGATTCATGTGACTCAAAATGAGTTATTTTCTGTAAGACTTTTTTTAGATAGAAAAAAATTACAGATTATTTAAAATAACAGCATGTTCTCCTCTGGTCAGAAGTTTAAGTGTGTTAACAAGATTTTACTTACACCCACACTGTCAAATGGCTGTATTAGTACTAACGTTAATGTGAAGCCTAGGTTTAATTTATATTACCATTTCAATAACCAAACCCATATTCAGGGCACAGATACATCTGAGTAAAAGGCTTCTGTGTCTAGATAAGAAGAGTTTAAAGACAATCTGGCTCACAGGCTAACTGAAAAATGATGTGCTCCCAAAAGGCTGGGGAGGGAGGAAGTGCACAGCAGAGAGGAATTGGAGGAGAGAGACAGAGAGAGGGAGTGGGAGACAGAGAGGGAGGAGGTGTGCATTAGGGAAATTGCCAATAGGGTGGTTGGAAAAAGATTAATTACAGCAGTAGCAGCATAGCAAAGACAAAAGAACTGACTATGCCTGATGGGCTTCTAAGGTGAATTCATGAAAAAGAACAAGATCAAATACCAAGTCCTTTAAAGCACAGTGGTAGCAATCTGTGCTACTCAGCTCACATCAGTAGTATTACTCCAGGTTTACACTGCTTGCAGTGAGAGGAATTTATCTCTGATTCTCTGACTTGTACCTAATATGTTGCAATCTTTCAGTCAGATACCCAGCTGGGTCTGAGGTGCCTCTTTGCCAAATGATGTAGTTTTCTCAGTTGATAACAGCTGAGGATCAACTTCTGAAAAGGATGAGATTGTTTTTGTGACATTTGGCTTTGTGTTTAATTCATCCTATCGAAATATGGATGCGTCCCCAGTTCTAGTAAATTATATTTAAGGATTTGTCCATACCTGCTAAACATTCCCCTGTAGTTTCCCAAGCATGTGTTCCTGGAGAACATCTGTGGAAATGCTGAGGACCTGGTGTAATCATTAGAATGGCAGGTATCCTACTCAGTGAGCCACATGCCAAGTGGGTTTCATGAAGTTAAATGAAAAAGGACCTCAGAGTTCAGAGACTAACTGCTCTTCTAATTAACAGTATCTGTGATGTTGCACTGCACCTTCAAATCACATGTATGCCTACAGTTCACCAGACCATCCTTCCTTCACACAACTGATTGATGATTCTTTTGCATGTGGATTTGAAGTTTGAGGAATTTCTTTTCCTGATGATATTTTTCTTTATCTGTGCTGTCAGTGAGGAAGTGCTGCTTTGTCCAGGGCAGAACCTGGTAAGAGAGGAGGCAGGACTGCAGATGGCTGCTCATACCACCCACACACATTTCTGAAGTCCTAAGGAGCACCCTACCTGGTACTGCAACAGCCCCTGAAACTGACTGTCAGCAAGGCCCAGGCCTTCCCTCTGGAGACACCCTGGGATGAAGATGGGGGGAGAAGAAACTACAGAGATGGTGGGGTTGGCTCTGGGCTCTGGGTTTCCACACGCTGGAGTTTAGCATTGTTGGACCTCTATCTGAGATCAGTTGCTATGTATAGAGCAGTCATGGCATGCTTTGAGCACCCTCCACTCCTCCACATTGGACCTTTCAAAGGGAACAGGATATTTGTGCATAAGAATATTTCCCTGAATGCCACCCCACCTTCAAAGATCAAGCAGTCAGGTTGCATCTTCTGAAGACTGTATACAGTGTTTTCAGACCATTCCATTCTCCCCAGGGCTTATGTTTTCTGTAAGCTTCCAGTCTCTGTGCAATTCTGAATTTTATCTGCAAGCACATAACTTTGCTTGAAGTCCACCAGAGGCCAAACCCTGATCTCAGACAGTGTCAGGCATGTCCATGGGCATCTGCAGGAGGTCAGAGTGAGGATCCAGTTCTGCCCAAAGGGGCTGATGAAAAGTCAGAGACTGAAAGATGAGGTCGTTTCTCTTTTATTCCTTAGGACACAAAGAGTTATTTATTTTAAAGACTGGCTTAGCTTTATTGTAATTAGTTTCACAATGGGTGCCTGGATGTTCCAGCCCCAACCAGGGACCTCCTGTTCTAGGCACTAATCTTGCCACTGTGACCTTTGGTTCATTTAATACCTGGGTGTATCTGCTGATGTTCCTTTTTTTCTTTTCCTTTTTTTTTTTTTTTTTTTTTACCAGATAAATTTACATTTCAGTGTCCATTCACATGTGCTAACCTAGTTATGAGCCAGTTTCACTCTTCATGAACTTCCTGCCTACAGGCATTTTTTGTAAATTGCTGTAATATGATAACTGGATATCCTTTTTACTATCTTGAAACAGGAAATAAACATCCTGTTGTGAGAAGAGAATTAGAATTATGCATGATGCTTCTTTTGTAATTTACTCAATCTTGATAACGTATATTATGTAGGAGAGACTTCTGGGGCATTAAAGCAAAGATGACCAGCCGTAAATCAACCTCAAGGAGAGAGTATGCTGAATCCCTGTTGCATAGCACTTAGATCATTCTTGTTCAGCTGGACTGTTGGTAATCTTTCGTCTTTGCGTCTGATGAGGAATTAGTGAGGTTAGAAAATATTTAGAAATTCAACAGAACTTCTGGGTCTGCATTTTGTTGATTTTCAAATGAAAGCTCAAATAATTTGTACTTTCTGTCACCTACTACTTTATATTTGGAAGATGTTTCCTGAAACATTGGAAATGTCAGCCTGCAGAGTATACCTAGGGTAGTGAGGTGAAGATTGCCTTTTGAGCAGTGGGCAGCAAACTCTTTGGTATCAGAGATATTGAGGTACGTATTCTACTTGTCATCCTTATCTCCCCTAAGCAATATAAGTAAAGTTCCTCCTCTCAGTCCTCCTAAATCTGGATTTGTTTTCTCTGTTGGAATTATTGATATATCATTTTTTTTTCATCAGGAGAATATTTTACCTTTGCTTTTCACTTAATCTAGATTTTTGTTTTGTTTTGTTTTTTAAAACCTTTCTTTTTAATTGCATATGTTCAAGTGTTGCTGGAAATCTTATGAAGATGTTTTTATTTTAGATGTCAGTAGGAATTTTAAAGAATTGCTTATCATTTTACACCTCTAACACTCCTAGTCATGATGAATTTCATTTAAAAAGGAGAGAGCCAGCCACATTGCTGTAATTTCTGAAAAGTGTCTTGATGATGATTTGTGACAGAGGAATGTTACGGTATCTCTCAGTTAGATAACATCAGAGAAATTAGACTAATATCAGTGTTTGGATTTCTACTGTCATTACTGAGAAATCTTTGGACAAAAACATTAGGGCAAATCTTCTTTGCATAATATTCCTTTATGAGTGATGCTAGACAATTATTTTTGAAATTGGAGTTCCTTGCTATACTAATCATAATATTATGAGAGAAATATTCCAGTTTGGCATACATTTATAAACACTGTTGAAAAGTTTAAGTGCTTGCAGCAGCTGTAGGACTGATTTCTTGGACCCTTTCTTTCTATGCACGTGTCATGTTTCTCTGATTTAGGTAGTTTAACAGAAGTAGTTTTCAGATGAATGAGAAGTAAGTGCAAGACAGTGCACTTATGCAAGGTAATATTTGAACCTGGAGAAGGGATTATTGGTCTGCCTTTATTCAGATGCTGCTGGTCAAACTGGATGCGAGTTGTTTAAACCTGGGGTTTTTCTGAGCCTTGGTAGGGTCCTTCAGCTGAACTGGAAAACTGAGGTTTTCTAAGAATACAGTTTAAGCATTTTATCCCAGCACGTTTTCTGGGAAGTGGCTGGTGGTTAAAGGATATGTCTGTGAGACAGATATATGTGATTCTAATCTGACATCTGCTTTTGAGTCATTCAGCTTTGTCTACCCTGATGGGTGCAGGTTATCACACGTCTCCCTCACCCACACTCTGAGGTGACCGCTTGTGGGCCAGCACTGGAGCAGCTGCATTATTGTGGTGCTAAACCCAAACAACCATATCCTGCCTCTTATATTACAAGTTTGTAACCAAAGTTCTGATTACACAAGCCACACGCTGAAATGTTAATCTCTCCAAAACCTGCAAGATTCATTCTGCATAGTTCATGGAGCTCGAGCTCTGGGAACCCTTCATAGGAGTAAAATAGTGGTGACTTATCTCTGTTACCAAAGAGAACAAGTCTGGGCATATGTCTGGTTACCAAGGCAACCAGGCAATATTGACTTATCAACCTTTGATGATTTGGTTATTGCCACAGCTGGGAACTCAGATTACTCGGAAGTCCCTTTGGCTGTAGGGTCTTACTGCTGATCATGAGGGCAAAACACACTTGAACTGATCAAGAACCACAGCTGTGCCACTTTGAGATTATTACCTTGGACTTGTGCCTGCAGAGCTCCTGGAATGGAGTTGATTCCTGCCCATCAGAAGGCAAGCAAAACAGATGTACAATTGTCAGCACTTGTAGGTCCCTCAGCTGTAAAATCAGGGAAGCTACCAACCTTTGCCTTCCAGCACTTGCTTGTAGAAGAAGTTTCTTACACATTAGGAAGCTGTGATTCCTAGTCTTTATTTGCTTAATCTGTGCTTTAACCTATTCTTCATTCATTTTCAGAAATGACTGCAACTTCAATGTGCTGGCATCTTTCAAGGAAGAAATCTCTCTGTCTTGAAGAGTTTTCTGATAAGGCCACAGTTTTGCATCTTGAAACATGCATGCCCTAGTGCCTCTCTGGAATGTCAGACTTGTTCTTCCCTGTATACGTTCATCATTTTAAACAACAAAGTATTGTCAGTAGAAGTTTGTTTTGCTCTTTGTATAAGGGTATGGATGAATACCCCCTTTAAGTTCAGTGGGGCTGAGGTTTTGTTTGTATAGTTATGAGCCTCTGGAGAGTTTCTGCAGCTTAATTAGTATTCATAGTGCTATTCTAGAAGTGTAAATTAGTTTTGATATTTTATTTTATTATGAATGATGCTGCCTTTTTTTGGATTTATTAGTTTCAGCTACTTACACAGTGACTATTTTCATCTCCACAATAAGCTTGCTCTGGGATTTGCTTTTGCAACGTTGAAGATGGTGAGATCAGTCATACTTTGGAAATCCCTGTACTTTCTTCATATGTCTGGATAGGCCAAGGGTGGAGCTTTCTCTCTTACTCTGAACTCCTCTGAAGTAGTGCTATTTCATTTTCACTTTTGAATCTTTTTTGCAGTTGTTAGAACCTTGTCTTCTTCAGCTGTCACCCCCCTTCCTAGTGGGGTGTACTCTCATACATTCTACCTCAGCTTTTGTAGCTTTAATGATGAGAAAGAAAGGACACCTTTCATCATAACTATAGGTACTAGCAGGACAAAGTGCTGGTTTCTTTCAGTGGAAGCATACAGCACTCAGTCATTCAGTAGGCTGATTATGCAAAAAATCAGCCTTATTTCATGAAAATAGTGCTGTGTCTCAGCAATGTGAATGACTGAGGCAATGTTGACTTGAAGGGAGCGATATGGTTTGATTTCATTTTAGTATCTGATTGATATACACCGTAGGTAAAGGTTATTAAAGTACTTACATAATAAAGACATTAAGGGATCTACCCAAAGTCCAACACAGAATTTGGTAATTTACCCTAGTAAGTCCCCCTTTTCTCCCAGCTCACAACTAATTGTAATGCTCATTTTGTCTCAGGTACTGGATTAAGCAAACAAATGCCATCTATCGTTTCCTGTGAAGTGCTTAAAAAAAGGAACAATGTCTAGGCAAGCATCGCTGCTCATTGTTGCATCAGATCAAAGCTGCTCATCTGCATGGCACATGTCCCATGTTGTACAAAGTTGTTGTAGGTTCGTTGGTCACTTTGTGGAAGAATCCTGAGATTTTGCAAGAGGAGGGTGTGAGTCTCCTCACTGGAAGCAGAAAGATGATCTGCTGCTTTTGATTCCAAGAGATTATTATGTGTGTCAGCAGTACATGCCTGAGGTTTTAGGAAGAGCCTAGTTTCACTTCATTTCTTCCTGTAATGTCAGAAAATTCTTGAACAGCATTCATCAGCTGAATTTTTGGATCACAGGCTAAATACTGATTGATTCACTTAACAAAATGATTGTTAATTCCAAGAATACAGGGAAATGTGTACTTGGATACAATGGACTTGTGTATGAAGCCAAGTTTCGAAAGGCTTTACATGAAGAAAGGTAAAGACAGGTCCTTAATCCTACTTTCAGTTTAATGGACAGAAAAACATTTGTGCTGCCTTCCAAAGGGTCAATTTCATACAACAGAGACCTGCTGTGAGTCCCTAAACCAGGAAAATAAATGTGTAAACAGGAAAAAGAGAAAGGGAGCATATAGCAAGCACCAGAACTTGAAAGCAAAAGTGGTAGAAAATTCAGCAGGGAAGAAGAAGATATGAGTAGAAATCCCTAAGGAGAACAAAAGAAAATGTACAGGATTTCACAGGATTTCAGGTATAGAACCTGTCCTAGATACAGTATTAATCCATTTATTAGCTGGTAGAATTCTTGATAATAACCAAGAAAGGGCAGAAATGTTCAATCAATACTTCTATTCAGTATTTGGGGAAAAGCCAGATGATTCAGGACAGAATGATGATGGAATGCTTTTCATTCTAGCAGTAACTAAGAGAATGTGTTAAACAGCAGATATTAAAGTTAGATACATTAAAATTAGTGGATCTGGATAATTTACATCCAAGATTTTAAGATCGATAGCCAAGGAGCACTACAGGCCATTAATTTTGATTTTTAACAAGACATAGAGCATTGGGGATGTTCCAGAGGACTACAAGAAAGCTAATGTTGTACCAATATTTAAAAAAGGTAAATGCAGTGACCCAAGTAATTATAGGCCTGTCAGCTTGCCTTCGATCCCAGGCAAAATAATGGAATGGATGATAGGGTGCTTGAGTAATAAGGAATTAAAAGAAGGTGATATAATTAAAGACAATCGGGATGGTTCTGGTGAAACTAACTTGATATCATTTAAAATCAGTTTTCAAATGGGGTGATTTACAGTTTTGATGCAATGGATTTAGCAGGCTGTGAGATGTTTGTGCAGCTTGACATTTTGATTATTCAAATAGAGGCTAGCTCTGCAAACAGTGGTTTAAGAGAGAAGTTAGGAGGAGTTTAGGCATCTGAATCTAAAATGGCAATCCTGAAAGCTCAGCTCAGTGAGTGCCCAGAACTGCCTTAATCTCCTTGGTTTTCAGCTGGAGAAGTTTCCAAGGCAACTGAGGTTCTGCTTTTGTGCACTCCCAGAAGACACCTCAATCCTGACAGGGTTGAGCGGTTCAGTATCAATGTCATAACTATACATTTGTCTGCCTGTTTCCCGTACAGAGCTTGATCCAAGGATTGCGCTTGTGGCACACTTCAAGGATCAGTCTGTGCAAAAAATACAAAAGCAGATGTAGCCTTTCCTTAACACATGACCACAGTAAACGGTCTTTTATTCAATTACTCCGTGGTTAGAGCTTGTCCAGATTAGAAAAACTCAAAGTAGAATTCTTTCCTCTCATGAAAATGTATTAAATCTGCTTATCTCCCTGGATCTCACCAATTATTTGTGTATGGTGATGATGGAGAAAAGAGGAACTGAATACACATTAACAGGAACAACAATCACCGCTGAAGTCAAGTTACAATCACCAATGTGCTCTCATCATGAAGTGAAATGAACCTCAAGTATAAATTCTGTAAAGAAAAGTTATGTCAAGAAGAAGCGTAGGGGATACCATGTGACTGCTTCAAAATTATCCATAAGGTGCAAAGACGGATAAGTTTATGCAAGGTCCATGCACAGTCAATACAGACCCCTTCAGAGGACAATTTTTCCTATTGCAAGATAGATATCCAGGGTCTTTGGGGTGAATTCCTGTATACAGGTGCTTCCATCACTGGGCAGGTAGGTTGGATTACATCCACAGTAAAAGCTAGGAAAAAGAAGTTCCACCATAAGTATATACACACTGATCAGAGAGAGCTCTTGAGTTCAGCAAAGATAATAGCCATTTCTGGAAATGTTGTTCAATTAGAGACAAAATTAAGCAAGGAATAAAACACCAGCTTTTATCAGTGAAGGTCACTGATAGTTGTTTATCAAGAACTACATTTTTTTTTTTTTACGTTACATATAGTAGGAGAAATATATGTATGTGTATGTGAATATATATATGTGTGTGTGTGTGTGTTTCTCCTTAAGTCTATTTTGTCAGTCTCAGCTGCTGAAACAGGAATTAATTCTGGGAGCTCACAGGACTTGTCTTGTATAAGGGGTCGTGTCCAGATGATCACCGTGGTTCCCTCTGGTCTTAAAAGATCCAGCAAAAAGCACTGAGGACAAACAAACTGAAACCCCAAACCCATGCAGTAAGAAGCTTTCCCTGCCCAGGAAAGCAGATAATCTAAATAGACAAGACAGACTGGGGTGAGAAAAAGGATGTGTTATCTCTGTTTCACAGATGGGAAACAGAGGCACAGAGAGATTAAGTGATTTACACAAGGTTTGTGTCAGAGCCAGGAATGGGAGCCAGATCTCCTGAATTCTGTGTCACTACCTTAACAACAAGACCATTTTTTCTCTCTCTTGCCACAGCCTTGAGAGGGAAAGGCCTGTACTGTCTTATACACAAAATTGCACCATTGCTTATTGGGTAATCTAATAAAATGCTGTATATGGAGCATACATCTGGTGTTCTGATTTCTCCTCTTCTGTCAGACTGACTCCTCTTTCCTTCCTTCATCTTTCATTTTATCCTCCCTTTCCTTTGTTTTCACTGTCTCTTGCAAAGGACACTGGTGTCAATTACACTAGCAGAAAGCCCCACAGTCTCAGAAATAGTGTAATCAGACCATCTAACCTTTTAATGTACAGTCAGAAATGTGCCAGGCATACCTGGCCACATAGCTCCTTCAGCTGAGTTTGCAAATATGAAGAGAAGAAAAAATAAGAAAAGGCATTTGAGATTTGCCTGTTTTATTATGACCAAATCTGAGTAGATTTTCAAGGGAGTCAGGAATTATCTCAATGGGGTCTGCTTAGCTGAGTTGGCTAGGTTCAATTATGTCTAAATCCTTAATCTTTCCCTTCTGTATCTTCTCATTTCACACATGGTTCTGGCTATCATTTTCTAAGCCCTTTTGGGTAAAAAAATTTCATTTTAGATACAGATAGCAGGATCCTGAGATGGGACAGTACCTCGGACAAAACCTGTAAATACCCAGCCTGTCTCTATGGTGGCTCTGAGAGTGTCTCTTACCTCCTGATCTATGATATTCTTGGAATATGGTTTCCTTCTAGTGCCTCATAATCTTGCAAGTTAGCAAGCTGCAAGATAGAAAAGCATGTAATAATGTTGTACATATGCAGAACTGAAGAATATCCAAGAGGGTGTCAAAATTTTCAGCATGGCTATGGATAGAGGACAGTCAAGCATGGTTGGTAAGGGGAGGACAGTTTGCCCAGGGCCCTCTGTTTTGAGAGGTTAGAGAGGGCCCCGGCTAATTGCCTAATGATACACAAGAGGTCATAACCTCCACCTTTGCCCCTGGCCCCCTGGAACTGCTGCTATTGCTTGTTCCTGCACTGCGGCCACCTACACAGCACGGGGGACAATGGTCAGCCAACAATGTGTTTTATTTTGGGCAGGCGAGCAAAGATCGTGCATGGCAACTGAAATTCACATCAAGCAGGGTACAGATAGTGGGTCTGAACCTTAGGTGTGTGCATAGCAAAGGTGACCTCGCTGAGAGATGCAGCTTTGGGCTCTGCTGCATCGTAAAAAGTTCTGGTCAATTCAGAGAACCTGAACCTCTTTCCATCTAGCTGCTCCCTGAGAGCAGGTTCCCAGAATCAGGTTATCCTCCTATTAAGGGAGGCATAAAGGGTAGTGCTGTGAGAATTACAATGCCTTTTTATGGAAAGATCAATGGCATGT
This sequence comes from Empidonax traillii, assembly GCF_003031625.1. Taxonomy (NCBI): domain Eukaryota; kingdom Metazoa; phylum Chordata; class Aves; order Passeriformes; family Tyrannidae; genus Empidonax; species Empidonax traillii. The sequence continues at coordinate 132,454 of NW_020955771.1, read as the reverse complement.
TCTCAGCTAGAATGCTGTTTTTAGGTAGGGGTAGATTCACCTCATAAAAGATTATATGGCTGATATATTTTTACATCCAGAGAAGAGTAACAAAACCTTTGATGAAAAGGTGTGGAAACACTTTGAGATGAAGATATGGACAATTCAGTAGTGGAAGGTGGCAAGTAAGAGTTGTCACTGCAGTATATAATATAACAGATGGTACCAAGGGGTCATGTGGTCACTGCTGTGTACCCTCTTTTGTAATAAATATCAGAGAGAGATTTGGAAATAAAAGCAACAGGTTTAAATCTAAAACAGCAAATGCATTTTTAACACAGTGTCTCTGCCATGGCCTTGAGCAAATACTGAGGTAAAAGCTCAGCAGAATTAACAAATGTTAGACATTGTAATCAATACTGCCTACATCTGCAGTTAAACTATCCGGGGTAAAAGTTAATCTATTAACTCATAATTTAATGTAATACAATTTTAATAACTCAGATCTCTGCTTCAGGGCTTGTGACAATGAGTACTTCCCTCTTGCAGTGAAACTGGACTGCGGAACACGTTTTTGGACGGGCATTTGTCCTTTGCAGGGGGAGTTCTTCTGCATGTGTTCCTGGCGATCAGGAGAGGCAGGATTTCAGGCAAGCTGGACCTCTGATCTGATCCGCTCTGGCACCTGACGCTGGCTCGGGTGCTGAGAGGCGGCTGGCCTGGCTCCCCTGCTGGCAGCCGGGGCTGAGCTCCTAGAGCCCTTCCTGGGGCTGGTCCTGTTGGCACTTTTGCCTGCCAAATTTGGGCTTGCAAAACATGGGCTCAGCTTGGCAGTGATGAGCTCGGCGTGTTCGGGCAGCTTTGAGGTTTCACCCAAATCGCCTGCCCTTCCCTGGAAGACACTACCTATGTTAAACTTACCCTAGGCAGGAAATGGAAGGACACACCAGCCCTAATTAAAAGATATTAAAAAAAAATAATTAAAAATCATTAAAACAAACTGCATATTCTTCTCTGCACACCATCTGCATAGGAGCAGGGGGGATGTGCTTGATTCATACTGTGATTCGAATGGAAGTGAGAGTAAATTGAAGGTTGATATATATCAGTGCTGAGGGCAGGATTTAGACAAGCGAACAGTTGTTCCTACAGCAAAAACAGATAATGTTGTCAAGTTTGTTCCCTAACCAAGGATTCAATCAAACACTCACCAGACTCGAGCTAAATCTCCACAACCTTTATTGCTTCCTGTACACTCACTTAAATCTTGCCTAACCCCTTCCTGTCCCAGCACTGGTTTCCTTCTTCCTCCCGAGGGTGGTATTAGCATCTGCCCACTAAACCATGTCGGCAGGTGAAGTTTGTAGATGGGCTATGACAAGCTATTTATCACAATTTTTGTAATTTCTGTCTCCACTTCCCAGTAAATGCAATAACCTTATGAGCTCTTTAGTCATGAAACCCACTGCCGTATCCAAAAGATTGTTTCTCCTTCTGGCATGTGAACATGGCAGTTCATTGTCCCATGGCACTGCTACAGGCACTTAAAGGTAGTTTGAAATAATTTATGTTTTTTAAGAGAAAAAACCCACCACAAACACAGTTAGAACTTTTACAAGCTTTGCAAATAGGTCATTCCCCTTAACGAATCTCTTTATTAAGCAAAGTAGCCAGACTCAAAAGGAGAAATTGTAATGGGCGCTTCTTCTCTGCATTCGAAGACCACAGATAACTTGTGCCATCCATGACCAAGTGTGGATCTCCAGGAAGTGAAGCTGATATAAATACATGATATGACATTCATGCTGCAGGGCTTCTTTGTGCTTGGCATCTCCATCCACATCTTTCACACACATTTTGTTATTTCTCCCTTCTTTCTAGTAAGCAGCAAACATAGATATCTTAGAAGAAGTTTCTTAGGAAAGGAAGGAGATATACATGAGGAAAGGAGTTGCTTCCTGTTCTCATTACCAAAGCAAAATTGACTGGTAGAGGATATGTTTTTGTTGCTTTCAAGTTTGCCAGAGCCTTGCATGGGGAAGGGAGCAGGACCACAGCTTCTTGGGGCTGCTCTGTGGACTGCTGGCAAGGCTGCCCTTGGGTGCTGGGCAAAGTCACACCTGGGAGACTGGAGGCTTGGAAAGTCTACTCCCTTGATAGGTCCACTTCCCACTCTGACTCTGCTGCTCGCTTTTGGAGTGCATAATTTGAGCTGACACTTGAGGTGTGACAGGAAGTTTGAGGCATTTTTGTATACAAGATATTACCCATGAAAACATAAATTTGTGGAAAAAAAACCACCTTCTGGGACTAATAAGAGGAATTTATTGGGTAATTATGTAGGAAGTACACTGTTAGTTCACCAGGTGGCAACACTAATTTTTCTCCATTTTTCACTTTTAGTGGTAGCTTCTCACTGGCAGAGATAGAGGAAAATAGGAAGTATCTCAGGTGTTACATACAGAAGAGGGTCAGTATAAGAGAGAGTTTACTCTTCCTCCATTGTCAAGGTAGTCTGGAGGAAAGAGCCCCAGGGATTGTGTAAGAGATGAACACAATGTTTGAGTTTTTCTTCAAAGGCACTTTCAGCCAAATTCTATTTCAACTGAGGAGTCTGAGACTGAAAAGCATAGTATCACAGAATCATAGAATCATAGAATCAGATGGGTTGGAAAGGACCTCTGAGATCATCAAGTCCAAACTTTGATCCACTACCACCACAGTTAGACTATGGCACTAAGTGCCACATCCAGTCTCATCCTAAATACCTCCAGGGACAGAGAATCCACCACCTCCCTGGGCAACCCATTCCAATGCCTGATTACTCTCTCTGTAAAGAATTTCTTCTAATATCCAACCTAAACCTCCCCTGGGAGAGCTTGAGACCACGCCCTCTTGTCTTACTGATAGCTGCCTGGGAGAAGAGACCAACTCCAACCTGGCTACAACCTCCTGTCATGTAGTTGTAGAGAGTGATGAGGTCTCTCCTGAACCTCTTCTCCAGGCTAAACAACCCCACCCCCCTCAGCCTCTCCTCATAGGACTTGTGTTCAAGTCCCTCCACCAGCCTGGTTGCTCTTCTCTGGACCTGCTCCAGCACCTCAATATCCTTCCTGAACTGAGGGGCCCAGAACTGGACACAGTACTCCAGGTACATAAATGTGTTGATATAAATACACATCTGGGTGCACCCATAAACATGAAGCAATTTTGGTGTGCTGGTTCGGTATGCAGACACCAGAAAAATCAAACAACAGTGGTCTGTGACTTCAATCCTTCTTCAGCATAGCCAATTTTTTATGTTTGGATACTCTTTTCCTTTGATAAATCCAGAGTGGCTTGAATTTTCAGTGCTAGTTTATGCCCACTGTCCCAGAGTATGCCCTGTGTTACTGAAGATCACAAAGCTTTCAGCTTTAGCCAGACCTTCTGTGCCTTCTCACACCACAGACACGCAGGGGTCTGGAGACAGTGAGGGAGTACACACACACACTCATTGACTGTCCTCAAATTACCAAGGGAGAGAGATTGTAGGGACTTTGGATAAACTTGCTCAGAGCCAGCTATCTACTCTCCTCTAAACATGGAAGTTAAAAGATTTCAACAAACTATTTTAGTCTTTTGATTCATATTCAACTTTTGATTAATTTCCTTCTATGCTTCAATCACTCCCAAACCCTCCATTCTCTGGCCTTAAAGTTAAACAGTGTTGCAGTGCACAGGAACTGTAAAATTTATCCTTTCAGTGACTGCTTAAATCTCATCTCTAATCCTCTAAACTCCTTGATTCAGGGTAGTTTAAATTGTTGTAAATATCTTTGAGGTGGATTATACAGCTTAATTGCTGCTAAGGGAATAATAATATTATGTGTATGTGCATACATATTATAATGTACATAGAGAGACACAGACACAGGCAGAAAATCTTTCTAGCAAAGAATATATTAAATAATAGTTTAAACTACTCAGGATTTGGGAAAGCCTGTTAAAAGGATTAGAAACTAAATCCAAAATGGGACAAGGGGTAAAGGTAATAATTTTCTCTGATGGCAATGGTAGCAACACACTATTTTCTCTCTTTCTGTAAGTATGTTGTCTTTATACGTGGTCTATGCCACTTAATGAGAGATTATGATCTTTTCTATTAAGTCAACCTCAATTATGCAAAAGATATGTGTCTGAGGAATCATAGAGACTGGATGTGGCACTTAGTGCCATGGTCTAGTAACCATGGCGGTGTTGGATCAGGGGTTGGACCTGATGATCTCGGAGGTCTTTTCCAACCCACTTGGTTCTATGATTCTATGATAGATAATACTCTCACAAGAAGATGGAGGCAGAATGTCCATCAGTAGCATTTCTTTCACTGGGAGGAAATAGTTTCACATTGTCAAAACATGAGGCTTTAAAATCCATCTGGTCTAAAATAACTTAAACCTGAGAAAAACTGCATAAAAGATAGCTAAATATAACTTTCTACATGTGAGGAATACTTCTTAGTTGCTTGTGACCAATGCACATGTGCAGATGCCTGGGCAACTGGGGCCAAAAGCTTTGTCCTAGAAATGTGCTGTCAAATATAAACCTTCTAAAGAAAGTATCTGTGATAGTAACCATTCCTGAGAGTAGGAGAGAAAAAATATATTAAGAAGATTTTAATTTCTTCATAAGAAGAAATATTATGAAAGGTATTCCTAGAATCTTGTATCTCATGAATGTGTGTGTCATTGTAAACGCCTGCATTTCATCTTTGCTCTTCTTCTGCTCTGTCCTGCTCACAAAATGCTGCAAATTAATTTTTCTGGAAGCAGCCCTGGTTGCCTGTGCTGACCCCTGATTTGACTCGGGATCTACCACAGTTCAAGGAACCAGCTCCACAAAACCAATCCAAAGTACTGTAGGCAACTGATTTTAAAAGAAGTTTACTGAAAAGGTTAATGACTAAATATAACAGCTGAAGTGAAACACCTAGTGAATGAAAGAAATAAATATTATGGTCTTATAGACTTAATAGAAAGAAATTAATCCAAATACTGAATGTTTCAAAATGCCAAGAAAATGCAATAGCAGTGAGCTTGTGATGGCTAATTGTTGCCTAAACTTCATTCACTATAGAGAAACAAGAGGTTCATTGAACCTGTAAGCTTGAACTGGAGCACAGATTGAGTTTCAGAGGAACGATGCCTTTGGGGCACTGCCTGTCTTTTATCATCTTAAATAAAACTACTTTATTACAAACATGGTAACTGGGTGTATGTAAATGATTGCCCTCTTTCTAGGCAGGCTCGATCTGATTTTCAACCTAGTGTTTATCTTCTGTGATTAAACCAGTTCTGTGGTAAAAAGAAGAATCTCCACTCTGGAAGATAAAATACACATTCTTCTTTACTACCCCTTGCCTATTCTTTGGTTCATCTTCCCTAGGTGCCATTTTTGATTCCAGGCTGGTTAAGAGCCTTAATTTATAGAATGGCATATCTAATGGAAATATCTAAGTAATATTAATGTGATGGAATCCTCTTTAACATTCTTGGTTTATGTCTCCTACCTGTTCTTTAAGCTCAAGGTTCTCTTCCTTCCCAGTGTTTGTACAGTATCTTGGAGAAAGGCTTTGGTCCATGATCTGTTCTCCTTGGATCTGGCCAAAGATCCATACCTGTGTGTAGCGAAGCCAACACAGCCCCATTTGCAACCACATCTGGTCATGAGTGTCTTAAAGTCAAGGTAGGATGTGGTCTTGTGTGAACTGTGAATGCAGCAGAGTGTCCTGTGGTCCTGCTGCTCCTTATGTACAGGCATGGGGGTGGAAGAAACAATTCTGAATGCAGTAAACAAGGTTAGTTTTTAAACATCTGGAGATAGAAACAAACATCTCTCTGCAAAAACAAAAGTTCATGTTGTACAGTTAAATCTGCTTAGACTGCTAAATATGTTTCAGTTTATGTTCTTTTCTATATAGTTACAGTCTTTAATGTCCTATGCATTAATTCATCAAAGTAGGCCTAAACAAAGCTGTTCTTAAGTAGCTTGATAAATAGGGATCTACACGTGCTTGTACATGTCCAAGAAAGGTTGTGGTGACCAGCAAGAAAGGGGAAGCAGTTGCCTGCCCCCCCCCAGATGGAGTCCAGGCCAGGCTCTGGGGTTCAGTGTCTAGGTCATCCCTGTGAACTGTTCCTGTTCACGAGCTTTATACTCTCCTGTAAGGAAAGGGAGGAGGCAAATGTTACTGTACAGGAACTGGACCTGTTTCTCTATCATTTGTTTGCGCTTATTGACAAGATGCAAATGGTTTGAGTGCTTTGTACTTTCTGTGGGAAGGGGACTTTTTCCTTTGTTTCTGTTGACCTCCAGCCCTGGCTGTGCATAAGACATTTATAGGGAGAAACATTTAGTTAAGCTATTTCATCTTTACGATCCCTTCCCACTGCTGTGTTTGCTAATTTCCTGGCATACATAAAGGCTGTTCCCTTTTTTTTTGCAACAAAAATATAACAGCTCTTCCCATTCCAGAAATAGGAAACTGAGGCACAGGATTGGGAACTGGCCAGTCAGAAGGACTGGAAGACAAGTACAGCAGTCATTATGTGGCCTCTTCTGGCCTACTGTTGATTTTGGCAGACATTGAAACAGTGCCCCAGGTTTAGTCACCTACAATTGCGAGCAGCTTCTCAGTTGCTGGCAAGCAGGCTGGGTCCTCAGCAGAGCTGCTGGCGGCAATCCTCAGTTCCTCCATTTTCTTTTTTCCAGGTCATTTTTGCTCGTTAGGCCTTTTCATCTCCTTTTCATGGAGAGCATGATTTCAGAGGTGATCTGCTTCCTCTACCCGTGTAATCGGAAGTGAAGGCTGTGATCATACTTATTTACAAGGAAAAGGGGTAGGAAGGAGGAAGGAAGAGCATTACCAAGATTCTGGTATTTGGAAGATAGATATGAAAAGGGACAAATTTATCAACTGGATTCTTTTTGGATCATAGTAGGAAAATGAAGTGAAAAGGGAGAGAAACAAAACCAATAATAACCATGCCAGTAGCAGTTGTGGACATACTGCAGTGACTTTCAGGCACATCAGGAGGACTCATATGATATCTAGAAAAAAAATCACAGGAGGCTGTAACCTTTCCTCTTTGCTAAATAAAACATAAGTTAAAAGTCTCTTCAACAAGTGTAATTGAATCTAAGGCATGCAAAGATCAGAATACTGCCTCCAAAGACACTGGCTGATTCTTCTGTTAACAGATCATATATAAAAAAAAGGAATTTTTAGTATGCTTGAAAGGAACAATAACTTATGTGAAGGTGTTTGAAGAGCTCATCCTGGTATTGGGAGAGATGTGACTATGTAGGAGGCAAATGCACACCAGTTCAGAGACACAGAGTAGATGGAGTGCTTCTCCTACTTGTCTTTTGGTGGTCTTTTGGAGGAGAAAGGAAAAAAAAGAAGTATTTTTTAAACAAAAACAGGTAAAAAGGGAAAGAATAATCTCCAGAGTAAGATACCCAGTAGAAGAAAAATAATTAATAGCAAATAACGTGCAGGTGAGGTGAGGTGGAATAGCTGTGGTGAGACCCACACAGGCAAAGCAGAAAAGCTGGCCCATGGAGAGTCAGAGCAGGCATTGCTCTGGGCTGCTTCTGCAGCTAGCGCTGCTGAAAGGTTATTGAGGTATTTTCAAAGGACTGGGATGTCTTCCAGGCATATTTCACCTTGAAATAGAGACAGTGATTCAGCCAGGATGGCACCTGTGTAACCACTGCACCAAGGGCAAAGGAGAAGCTGCAGCTTCTAAAGGGCATGGAGAGAGACGGTGCCAACGCTGCAGGTTCTGCACCCCCAGCCGGGTGCTGACCTGGGGGCCAACCTCTACAGGAGCAAATGCTTCACTCACATAAGCCTGAGCGACCTCATCAGAGTACGACAAACTGCTCATTACCAAGCGCCTGTAACAGAAGACACGTTAACCCGACTTGGCAGAAGCAAAAATAGCCTCAGCGCTTTGATGCCAAAGATAAATATTGGCGAATGCTATTGGACAAAGAAAGCAACCACCTCACTACATCTTGGACACCATCAGGTAGCTGCAGATGGTGGAATATGCTGTTTTGGATCAAACCTGCAGTGGAAGAATACTGCTGCTGCCAACAAGATGCGCTAACAGGACTCACAGGGATCAGAGGTGTGGATGATGGCATTTTGCAGTAGAGCTGCAGAGATGCTGAAATGGAAACTACCATAGATCACACTCTTGTTTGTTTACTATGAAGAACCAAGAAAATAAAGTCATAGTTAAATAGTAATAATTGTCCTATCTACAGTAATAAAAATATTGCAACAAACTGCACCATCTGACCGTGGACACTTAGAGCATGTCAACATTCAGTTCAAGTGCAGGAGCTGTGAAGTGCAGGTTAAATGTGCCACTTGGAGCTTGTGAGCACTTGTGGGACTTGGGAGAAAAAGAAGTGATGCTATGGGGTATGGATGGGGTCTATTCCCATTAGCCTGTAGCAAAGTCAGAAGGGACTTTCTACAGAAGCCCTCTTCAACTGCCCCATTCTGGCATGTGTTAGACAGAGGACACACCAAACTACTGGGTGCCACCAAAATTAAACAACAGCTCATCGTGGCAGCTGTGTTGTTTAAAATACAAAATCCCCATCCACTTTCAGGAAGCTTTTTTAATTTTACCTGGGATTGAAGCACAGTCATACCAGGCCTTCACTCACATTGGGTCTTCCCCCATCACAGGCAGCAGTTGTGAAAGCTATTAAAATTCCTACCTGTGGCTTTAAGAAGGTTCAAAAGCAAACAAATCACATAGCAAGCCAGCCTTGAACTCTGAAGGTACTCTGCCTCTAATATCAGCCCCTATAACATTCAATGTCAAGATCCATCTCTATGGCATTGCCTATGCTTAGCAGTAGTGGATGGAGGAACAGAGGAGAAAGAAAAGATGTGCAGGAAGGATATAGCCTATCACACTGAAGACCTTCCCCCACTGGTGTTCCAAGACATAGTTACAGGTAAAACTTTTTCCTTGAGAAATGTGAGGTGAGGCACAGGAAGGCAAGCTGCACCAATCAGACTGTGCAGTTTCCAGTGTGGGGAAGATGGTGGTGCATGGGCTTCTTTACTGCTGATGCCAAAAATTTGTCAAGTTTTACAAACAGACAGATTGGATACAGCACTATGTGCACTCTGCTGAAATTTGATTAGCCAAATGCTGAAAGCACACAAGTTTTTGAATGATCGACTACAGTACCAAGGCATGAGCTGCCCTAACCCCCCACCTTCTCCTGCAACAAAAATACAGCTTTAGGTGCAGTTGTTAGGCACAATTCTCACATACGGACTTCAGAGTGATATAATGGTGAGCTAAATCTCACTAGGTGGCCAAAGGAAAGCTTTTTTACCCCCTAAGCCTTCATTTCCCCATCTGGAGAAGAATAGCTGCAATATTTGATGATGTAAAACATCCTACTTGCAACTGGGTATTATCATCATCTGAAATGAATGTGACAAACGGAATGCTGTGATAAACAGCTTCCTCGTCCCCGAGTTGGGAGCACAAGGGTGGGATTGTGTGGAAACTGTGAGAACGCAGCACATGACCAGAATTGGGTATGGGTGACAGCAGGATAGGCAGGGGGAAGGAGAAAGCCTGAATGTTGCCCTGTCTCAGAGTTCTCTCTCCTTCTGCTTGAGCACAAAATAATAAGGTCAGCTGTGATTATAACCAACTCAAAGACAAATTCCTAATTTCTTCCCATCCGGACTTTCATTCCCTAGGTATTTCACATAGTACTGCATGTTTTTTGGGGATCAGAATTCTCATCAGGATGACTCTGTTTCCATTTCTACGAGACTGTAATAGGGATAAGGCTCAGGTAGTCAGGCTAAATTATCTGCATTTTTTGTTCATCTCAGGAAGTGTGCCAGCTGCTTACGTGACAGGGCGAGCTCTCCGAGGCCACGCACACATGAGGCGCCGTGCCAGTTGTCTGGGTGGCTCTGCTTTTCACAAAGGAATGAGTCACTGACGTGGTTACCGCCGCTCCACCCCTGGTATTGGTTTTTAATATCTTACCCTGGCAGGAGGTCAGGAATCCAGGAGGACCCAGATTTGGGTGCAGGCTCCAGTTCCGTTTCCTCCCCTTTATGGCAGTAATGGATTTCCTGTGTTTCCCTCCCTTTCCCCTACTACTTCTTTATGGATGTGACCATTATGTAGCTTGGAGAAAATGGATTACCAGGCAACACTTGGCATTGCCACCGGTCTGCCGCACATTTGTCTGTTTGGAGAACCAGACTCATTACGCAGAGGTTTTTAATTGCTATATTTGTTTTAGCAGTGTTGTGCAAGGCCATGGCATTTCAAAGCTATGGCAGGCTGGGGAGGTATTGTGTCTGTTGCTAACATTTCCCCATCTGCTGCAAATCACTGAGGGAGACTTCTGGGTGCTTCTTGCGACCTCTGGATGGAGGTGAGTCAGCATTCCCTTGAAGGCTCCATTGCAGCTGTTGGAATTTCCTCCTCCTCAACACAGCATGTGGCCAGAGGCACCTGCACAGCCAGGCAAGCGAAGTTACAGATGGGTGCACCTCCATGATAATCAAGCATTTTGGTGAAAGACATCCATGCCAGTGCCACCCACAGTGTGCAGTCAGCAGGGCAGGGAGTGATGGAGGGCCTCATTAAACAGGCTGGTACTTGCTGCTGGCAAGTGACACTGTGAGGGTGTCACTATGCTCTGCTTGGGCCACAAGCGTGCTCTGCCCATTGCTCTGCAGGAACACCCTGAGACAGGAACTGCTGTTCAAATGGATGCCTTAGAAAAGTGAATAGGAACAAAAGTGTTTTGAGTGTTGCTATTTCATTAGCACTGCTCATAAAGCTTTCTGAAAAGTGTGAACATTTCCTGCTTTTAGCTGGGCTCTTAATTCACACCACACTAGGCTCCTATCAGCCTCTTCTCTGCTACTACCATCCTTCCCTAAGCCTGCCCCTGTATTTTTCCCAGCCCCTCTTGCTGGATTGTGCTAAACCTCAGTGTCCTGCACTGACCCTCCAAATCAGGCTGTTGATGCCACACAGTGATGATACATCCCCACTATGCATGTGATAGTGGCTGTTCTACATCTGCTGCTGTTGGGGACCACAAATAGCTCCATTGCATGGGGGGGGTGGGAGGTGATTATGGCTTCACAGTCTCTCAGTCAGCGGATGCTTCAATGCATTCATCCTCTTCCTCCTCCAATACAGGTTGAGCCCACCCCTGCTGCTTATCCCCAGTTAATAAACTTGGACTAAAGGATCTCCTTTCCTGTATGTGAGGCCACAGCTTGCCACACATAAAGTGCATCCAAACAATTTTAGTAATTGCTTCTTTGTTTTCTGTTTTTCATTGCATTGCCCAAATAATTTGATATTCAGGAAGGGAGTGATAAATTTGTAAGAGTGATACAATTTTTTCGGGAGTCTGTGTATAAGCATCACACATCCCCAAAAGGCTGTTGTTACATATGTTGCTAATTCAATTTTTAAAAAAAAAAAACCACCCAAATTTACAAGGGAGAGTAGTTTTAGTTTAAAGAAATTATATTTCTATTTACAGCCGAGGAAACAGATGACTTTAAAAATCTAACAGCATTATTTGAAACAGCTGGTTTAGTTTATGAAGCTGCTAGGAGTAGAGTGAGCGATCTCTGAGACAGTGATTTTATACTTCAGAGTACTAGTAATCTGTTTGTCCTTGCTTAACTTCTTCTACACCATGCCCCAGTTCACATTTGGAGCTATATTTTATCTCCAAGTTCCTATTATTTCTTACAGGTTAGCACAACATACGACCTATGACACTGCAGCCGTAAAGAAAGTAGGCACATGTGATTTTTCCTCCAGTTTTCATATCTCAGTGCTCTGGCCATTCAATTTAGTTTCCCAGGTGCTGACAGCCGGTAATGCTCTTAGCTGCTCTCCCCTGTTGGTACGTTATGGATATTTCCTAACTGAAGTTTAATTGTATAACTTTACTTCACTCAAAATGCCAAAGGTCTTAGGAACCCATTCCTCCTACAGGCTGATTATGGCACTGAAGATAATACTGTTTGCAGATGGTGAACCTAAATCCCTGACAAGTGTCTTCTAAGACAAACTGACATTTATTGTGTCCCTCATTATGACAGGACTGTCCAAAGCTGGCCCAGAGGACAGAAAACCCTTTTTTTTTTAGGTTACATCTTCCATATATATAAAAACAAGTATAAAAAAATGTCATTTGAGTTTATGATTCAGGCTCAAAGAGATGGTAGCAATAAGTGATGCAAAGGAAGAGCTGTTCTGTGGATACCAAAGGTAGGAGTGGGAGTTCACAGGTGAGTATTGCACCAGCCCAGCACTGTGAAGCAGGATTCAGTCCTACATATATTGTCTCGTACTCTTCCCCAGAATAACATCTCCCTACTTTCAGTGTTGGGCATAGTGTGCGATGCCAGGCTGTCTCATCAGCTGGGCACTGGTCTGGTGGCCTCAGTGCAGTAGTTAGGATGCTAAGGTTGACCTCGGGGCCCCTTCTGTGAGCCTGTTGCCCCTTTTCCTTCAGCCTTCATCTGTGTTGTTTGCTCTGGCTGCCTTGCTTCCCAGGTGGGCAGAGTGACACCAGTGACATTGCATCCCCTCAGGCTCCTCCTCTCTGAAAGGAACCTGGCCAAGGGACTCCAAGGTGCTGGGACTCCACTGTGAGAAGGTACCAGGTCTGTGCCCACAATCTGTAGGACCACAAACAGGTCACACCGTACACACATCAGTGTTACTGAGCACCAGCCTTCCTGACCCTCACTGGGAGCTGAGGGCCAAAATACCTATTGAGACTGCCATGAAGTTTGTCCATAGCTTTGCTCAAAGGGTGAAGTAAGACTTCACTTCATCCTTGGGGGTATAATGAGGTTAAACTGTGAGGGCAATAAACTGAGAGTAATGAGCAATAAAATAATGGTGAAATGTTCTGATGCTGTTGAAACAGAGCGGCTAGGGTGGGGAGGGCAGGACTGATTGATGTTCTCTTTGCTGAAAGGTGAACTCACTTTGCCCAATTCCATGACTATTGAATGCTCCTGGAGCAGTGGCAAGCTAGGCTCAGGTGGAGAGGGAGAAAACTGGAGAAAAAACTAATATGGCGCCCCTTTGTTCTGCCTTCACTCTCTATATTCATACTTCTGTATAGCTGGAAATATCTAACCTGTGCATGGTTTTGTCAGCTTTGGTAGGTTAAGCTGCTTCTCCCTAGGAGACAATAGAGAAAAGTTTCTTGTGGGAATCACTCTGGATTGGGTCTACTAGTTTCACTGTGAAAGAAAAAAGCATTTGTCAAACCTTGATCCCATTTAATAAATCCTCAACAAGTTGGTCTGGGTTCCCCTTTTTTACTGTTTTTGCCTTTTTCCCTCCACAAGGCTCTTCAGTCCCCTGCGGCTGCCAACTGGATGCTGCCTGTTCATCAGCCAGTGGGGAAGGATTGGCCCAGTGGGAGAAGGTGTTACAATCTTCCTGGAGCAGCTGCTCCAGGTTTGCTGCTTGCTAGCGAAGCCCAGAGGCAAAAGGCTTTCCCCTCCAGGTACATGAATGCTCCCAGGGGATTTGCATGAGGCATGGGAAGGGTGGAGAGGCAAAGGTTGCATTTGAGGGTGTTGCCTTTGAGGGTGTGGAGTCGTGATGCAGAAGAGGAGAAGACCTCATGCACAGGGAGACCTGCATGTCTTGTGTACACTTTTTCAGACAGTCTGTGGGATTTCTTAATGCCAAATTGTGAACTAGTCTAATACAGATCCAGTGAAGAGAAGCTAGGAAGAAGGAAACAAGGTTTTTTTTTGGTCCAGTTAGTATAGACAGCTGGGTACTAGTCATTAGTCCCTAGTGTTTCTGTAGGAAGAAAACAGTTGGAAAAGGTCTTTGTCCTTCCCAGTTCCCTCTCTGCTCCTTTCCCTACTGCAGTTTCCTGTCCCCTGCCACAGGTACGTTAAGGTAGCTATTTCTGGTGTCGTGGTCTAAAACAGACCTGCAGGGTTTTTCTGGTTTTGCTAATACCAGGCATTTCACTGATTTAGTTTAGAGGGTATCAGCTCACTTAGGAGTGATAAATGGGAAGGAGGTGGAAGAGTAACAAGTAGCTGTGGGTGAGAAAAGGCAGAATCCTCCTTTGGCAGCTTTGCCATTAGATAATTGTGGTGTGGAACAGCACCTTGAGATGTCCACTGAGAAACGCATTGCTTTTTGGGCCCTGATTCCAAAAAGCATGCTGGAGCATGCTTCACTGCTGCTCTGTTTCTTCATTCTTAGTAAACTGTCAAGCAAGCACATGTCCAAGGTACCCACTGACTAGTCACTGAGGAGAAAAGTAAAAATTGCTAGCTCTATACTGATGAAACACAGAAAACAGACAGTGCAATACTTTAATAATAATACTTTAATAAAAATAAAATATACAGCCTGTATGTCCCTTCAGCAGGTATTGGACTGGTGCAGTGTTTTGCTGAATTGCCTTTGCTATAGCACTCATCTCTAGTATTTGAGGCTTACACATATATTTAGGTTTCTTATTTCTGCTTAGGTGACAAACTTTTGGTCCTGCAAGAGATCCATGGGCCTGTTTCTGATTTATTCTAGTGAGTAATTTCATTTTCTTGAGTGAGATTTCTCTTGATTTCTGCCTGTGAAGTGGAACGAACTATAAGTCTGGCTACACTGGAAAGACATACTGGAAGTTGCTGCAGGTACTACACAGTGCTAACACACTTTTGCTGATCATCCTGATTGCCTAAAGGATTACCTGATTAAACCTATGATTTAAATGCTTCATGTCTCGATAGACAAGGTCACAGTTATGCAGCCTGAAGTGCCACCTAGAGTCTTACTTCATATATCTTTTATAACATTGTTCCTGGGACTGTGTTTGAAGGTCAAGAGCTGGATAGTGGGGGCAAGATTAGCAAGTGGTCCTCAGAGGTCTAAGAAATTACAGTAGTGAAAATTAAGTAACTGGAATGAGCAGGCCATCACTGCTGGAAAACCCCTAATTTCTGTTCCCTCTCCCTCACCTGATCTCTCCCTCACTCACAGAGATGTGGGAAGGTGATGGGGTCAAATGGGAATCCCATGGAGCACAACCACTGTGGGGTCTGCTTTGGACAGCAGATGGGAGCCACAGATGTGTTAGCCAGAGGTGGCTGCAAACAGGCCCTCAGGAACAGTTGGTGTCTCCAGGCTCCACCAGTGCACCCACCAGCCCCTACTGAACGATCTGTGCCTCGGAGGAAAGTGAGCCAACTGAGGGGATGTTTCAATCCTCCTTATGGGAACATGTGCAGCTTAAGCTGTTCCACCCGTGGCACCAGCTCCCTGCCAGGTCCAACTGGATGCAAACAGGAGATCTTCTCCCTTCCTCCCCTGTGCAATACCATGATCAATCCTTGTCCCTGCTTGAGGACAAGCAAACTGAGGTGGGATTTCTTATTCTGACTACTTTCCCTGCCAGTGTACGTCATTTCCCCCCTGCATGCTCCTGGAGGGCAGGCTTTTCCTTTCTCCCGTGTCTCCTGAGCTCACACATTAAATTGGAAAGACCTTTCTGACCCCCCACATATTCTGCCACTGAAAGTAAACCCCCATGGTTCTTGGAAGGTAAACTGCCCCCCTTTTCAGGGTTTTCTGGGCTAACTTTGTGTGGGAATGCCTGAAATCACAGAAGGAATGAAGATGTTCTGAGCTGTGTGAAAAAACGCAAGCCTATATGCACAGATCCTTGTGTTTCCCATATATAATATTCTGTAGCATTCTGAAACTGATTTTCTTTTTAACTGTATTGAGAATAAAAGCTTTTCTTTTGCATAACAGAATCAATCGGCCCATAGTGGGTCTTTATTCCCATTCAAATTAAGGACTATTCCATACCGAAAATGCACTAATGTAACTAAATTGATTTCTAACTTGATTTTAGTTAAATGGGTGTAGTTCCCTACGGGGGTACACTTAAATCAGTCGAAGAGCGGGTAAATTATGCATCTTTGTGTATTTCTTCCTGATGTATCTTAATTAGGTGTAAAGGGATCTCACAGTAACTGAGGTTCCAACCGCAGGTAAAAACCCATACACAGAAACCCCCATGTTCGGATTCCTGGGGATGCTTAGCAACTCTCCTAAAGTGCCGAATGCTCTTAACTCCAGGCATAGAGTGCCGGAGGTGTTCACTGCCTCACAAGTGTTCAGCACTTCTGGAGATCAGGCCCTGCATTGTCGCCGTGTGTGGTGTCTCCCCCCTCGTATTTCCTGGTGGATAATTGCCTCCCCCCCTAGCTAGGCGCAGCCTTGGCTCTGAAGCACCCTCGTTGTTCTGAGAGCTGAGGCTAAGTGCAGCCCTCAGCATGCCCAGGATCCCGGAGGATTTGGAGGGAGGCTTTTTTCTTATTGAGCTGTGCCACCCTTGCAGGGGAGCTTATCTTCCCCATGAGAAAAAAAAAAACAAAAAACCCTTAGCAAAGGGAAATGGAAATGATTTATAACCTGAGGCACAGCCAGCACAAGGAAATGCCTCCCCACTCATCTTGGGCATAGCCGAATCTCTGAGCAGCTTGGGCACAGCTTTTGGCTTTGCAGTGTTTCTTTGTGCCGAAGCAGGAGCCTGTTGTCTGTTCCTATTCCCAGTGTTAGGAAAGCAGGGCATGCCTACAAGCAGGAATGCTCTGTGACTGTGGTCCCCACGCCAGAAAAGTATTACATGCTATGTTATATGGGAAGGGGACATTCACGCTCTGCACTCCTGCAAGATATGTGTTTTTTTTTAAAAAAAAACACAATAAAATCAATGGTACATTATTTTGTTTTTAAAATGGATGGATTGTAAAGCTGCACAGACCAAAGTACATGTAACCCCTTGAAAAAAAGCCGAAAGGGGGGATGACACGTCCTATCATTGAGGAATATAGATTTTGACATTTCTGTGTCTAATTTATTGGAGATTATATGTCAATATCTAAGTTTGGCAGACTTCTGACCTTTCACTATTGATGAACGCTGTGGTCAGGTCCAACATACAGTGGGGTAATGGAAATATAAGCAATGGCTTCCAGGGTAGAGGCCAAAAGCATGGAAGTTGTGGTCATTCTTCCAGGAATGATGTGCAGGCTTGATTGACCAGAAACGTCTCTGAGAAAGTGAGAGACCCAAAGAGGTCAATTCCCTCTCTTCAATGGCTCTGGCTATTTTCTTTAAATTAAAAAGAAAAATGGGGCACTCTAGTCCTTTGTGTAATTTTATAGCCTAAGGAATATTTCTTAGGCTTACTCTGCTGTATGCACTATAAAGCACGATGGGGTATTTAGCTCCTGAGTTCTCATTTGGGTGTTTTTTTCTCCTGCTCACATTTATTTACTGTACAATATCAAGTTATATATGTTCTGTATGGTTTAGGGTTGTGGGTTTGTTTTTTGTTTGTTTGTTTTTTTTTTTTTTAATTGAGGGTTTTATATTAATAAACCATGGAATCTTAACATCAGTGTTTGCTAGTACCATAGGCATATGCAATATTATACAGACATTTTATCTCCCTTCTCTCACCCTTGTTTTCTTGTCTCCCTCCTTCCTTCCTGCCTCTCCCAGGCAGTTACAATTTTTTGTTCATATTTTTCTATGCTACGTTCAAACCTTTGAACACAAGGAGGTTCCCAGTCAGCTCCATGTAATATCAGAGTAACTGTGTGCATTCAAAGATGCTGCAGGACAAAATGTTGAACAGCAGCACCAGAAGGATCTGCTGGGCTCTGGGTGAAGAGAGATCCATTGTGTTTACTCATATGATGACTGCAACCTCTCCCCTCCCCTTCCCTCCCCTTGCCTCCCCTCCCTTCCCTTCCCCCCCCTCTCCATCATGACACTGTAATTTTGATGACAAAGAGGACTTCAGCATTCCTGCATCCCTCAGTCTCTTTGGTACCCCTCTGCTTTGGTTTCCAGCTCTACACCATAGTTCATTCATGACAGTATGTATCTTCTCTGAACTCTTATGGGTTCGAAATATCCTTTCCTGTGGGGAAGACTATGAGGTGGGGATGACAGGAGTGCTGTTGGCTGAACTCTTAAAGTTGGTCTGCTTCCAACACAAGCCATTGATCATCCAACACAAACCATTCTGTGATTCTATATCTGTATTTCTAACGTATGTATTCTTATGCTATGTCAACTTAAGCTTCTTCATATTTTTAAACCTAAAGAAACTTAATGCAAATCTGCAGTTTACAAGAGACAGGACCATCACAACTTTTCTTTCCTTTGGAACTGCACAACTCAGGCTATGCTGTTGGTGACAAGGAAGTCTTATGGTGGGTGGGAAAGTGCAATGGTATGTACCTACACATAGCAAACGTGCTTTCTACCAAAAAAATTTTGGTAACGAGCCATGTTAGATGACAGAACTTCATCTTCTGTCCTGGGCAAGGAGGACTGCCTCTGTGCAGCCCTAGCAAAGCTGAGGATGTCCCAGTTGTGAAAGTCTCCATGTGAAGGGCTCATTGCTGCAGTAGTGTTACAGCCCAAGTAGTTTCCTTGACATTGTGGCATTCTGTGTTTTTGGCTCATGGGAATTTGCAGGACAGACCTGCACCTTGTTGTCCTCCCGAAGGCAGTCCCTTACATTGCCACCGTACAGGCAAAGACAGCTCTGACTTTCGTTCAATATTTTTCTGAATGGCGGTGAAATGTGCCTCATCATAATCTACTCAGTAATAAAAAAATGATCATTTTTATGTCATTCAGCAGCAATGTATGGTAAATGAGATTCAAAGGATTAATGCACAAAGGAAATGTCAATGTTAATCTATAGACAGTCCCTTTAGTCCTGCTTGTCATAAATTCAGAGCAAGAGAGTTTGCAGACTGGCTCGGGAAGAATAAAATCGAAGGATTAAACAAACCATAACTCAATCTTTCAGTGCCTTAAATTCTTACTTTTGGGGGATTTTCTTCTGCAGTTCTTCTTAAAAGAACATATATCTTTAGTGAGAGAGAGAAATTACAAACATTAGACCATGAAAGTTGGGCTTTCTTGTAGTCATGCTTGCACAAGCGAGCTCTAACTCAAATCAGCTGTGCTGGTTTAAAGCTGTGCTAGTATCCTTTATTGCTAGCACTGAGCTACTTTAGTTACTCACTGTTGTGTCTTCTATGGGAATATAGGAAAAGACAGGCTGGCTTTGTCTCCTTTCTGACAGGGAGGCTCTGTATCTACTCATCTTCAGCAATCAGATCATAAAATTAGAGCTTCATGATTGTCATTGATGTTTTTGGTTTTTTGTTTTGGTTTAGTTTTTTTCCTAAGATGAATGTTAAATTTGTTTTGCTTTCCAGTATTCTAGCTCAGCCTGAAAGGAAGGTGTGTATCTTTGGACAATGTGAAGCACATCTCAGATCTGACTTTGTCTCTGGATGAAGGACTCAATCTTACACCAGGATTCACCAGGGGAGTACCTTCTGCTCATCCATTTAGACTGCAGTCTGCCTGGTGCCAGGCCCTGCCCAACTTCTTAGCGTAGAAAATGTGCATTCAATTGCATGTCTAATTTGTTCACAAATTTTCCACGAGTGTTGAACCAAATCACACTGCAAAGACTATGCCTAGTTATGTGCCTAACTCAGCATTTGCACACAAAATTGCCTAATGAGCATGTGCAATTATGGCAATTAGGCTTGTGAATTAAGCATGCAAATACCCTAGCATTTGGGTTAGAGAGTCACAGCCTATATCACTAGAAATAGCATAACCTATTTTAGATACGATGAAAAAGCACATCCACCTTTTCCAGTGTGACCACATTCATGAAAAGAGAGCATTGTAAGACCTTTGGCTTGGGGAGGAGAGACTACAAGCTCTGGGCAGAGACCACAAGGAATCTGCAAATGAAATGAGACTTTAGGTGCTTCTGCTTCCCTGTTCCCAGGTGTCTCTTGCTCATAATGAAATACCAGAATGCTCTCACTGAGCATACCCAGTCTTAATGGTTTAGTTATTTTAATGCAGCCTACATCAGCAGAGATTGCTGTAAAAAAGTGGACAACTTTCTTTCTGTGTAATCCTTTCTTCTATAAATAAAGTATAATGCAGAACTACCCTATGCCCATGCAAATGTCACTGATGAATTTGTTGGTTTCTAAGATAATTCCACTTCGAGGCATTCCCATCCTACTGAGGGAAGGCACTGCTGGCTGACTGCAGCACAAATCCCAGCGTAAGGTGTGAATTCATTTGGCAGCTGCCAGAACTGAGAGTTTTGCATCAGTTATTGCTGCTTTTGTGAAATAAGGTTAACAAACACAGAGGTGAGCAGGTGGTCAGAGATAAACAGGTGAGGAGCACATTTCTGCAATAAAGAAAATTCTTGGGAAGGAAACCATACCCTCCCCCCCCCCCCCCCCCCCCCCCCCCCCCCCCCAAATTTCTACTTCATTAAGGTGATTTTAAACTCGCTGGGAAACCAAGGACTCGGTTGCTGATCAGCGCAAACAAAAATAATCCAGGTGGCAAGTCTGATGAGATATGACCTTGTTCAAAATCAATAGACTGTTCCCCTTCCACTGTGCACAACCGACTCTCGAATGAGTTTACTTCAACGGAGGCATTTCCCTCACAACATTAACATTTTAATTGCTTGTGCAGGATTTTCTGGAAAATTAACCCAGCGCTGGTTGAACACCGGGTGAGAATGCTGAGCGCAGGGCTGGGAGCGCGGGCAGTGCTGCGGGGAGCTGCAAACACATACCGCCACCTAAAGGAAAGAAACCTGCAGGAAACCACGGAAAGCTGCTCCCTTCAACTCTGTCAGAGCTGATTAAAACAAAGAGGCTTAATTTGCTCTTCGGAGCCTGCCTCCCTGATGCCTTCCGAAGGGCTCTCTCTCTGGCAAAGCAGGACAAGTCCGTCAGCATCATATAGTCTCTGCCACAGGACCGGTAATGTGACGGTTGAGCATCTGACAATGGATTCAGGGTAACTTCTCAAGTTGTCACAACTTCTTTGTGTGTCTATGGAGTCTTGTAGCAGGGCCACAAATTAGGTGAAGCCAGATTGTGTGCTGGGGGAGACCTGCAATGTTTGAGGAAGGCTCTGCCGGGAAGCAAAACCCCACCTGGGTTTTGCACAGGGATGTGGCATTGTTCCCACTCCTGATGCCAGATTCTGCAGGGTAGGGCCAGCTGGGAACAGGAAGAAAGCTCAGGCCCATACATCAGTAATGGGTGGATGGGGGAAGTGGGTGGCAGGTGAGTAGGTGGTCTTCAGACCATGTCTAATTTTACTTCATTATCTAGTGTAGATTGCATAAATGTCAAGGGGACGGGACTGAGATCTGCTCAGCCTAGATGAATATCTTAACTCCTAGGGCTAAAGAGACAGGATTCTTTTGAACAAGCTTTTTCTGGCTTCATAAATCCTGCATTCTTGCCTGCACAGAGGAGGCAGACAGAAGAAGAAACTATTTACAGAGAATATATTCCCACCAAGTATTCTCAATTCATTCATGAGCAACGCTTGTGAAAACAGAGGGATCAGGGCTGAGATGGGGAGAGGAGGCAGGGGAAGAGGGAGAAAATCTTCCCCCTGTCTTCTGTAAGCTTGTGAAGCATAAAGGAAGGAACCTCTTCCAAACACATCTCCAGGCAATGCTGAGCCACAGAGTTGTGTCCTTGAGATGTGGCTAACATCTCAGCCTGCAGTGGCTGAGCAGACTCTGTGCCAAATCACCAGTAATAAAAAAGGCAGAGTTTGGGAACTTTCCATGTTTTTGGAGTGCAATTTCCTGGTGGGTGGCTGCCAATATCACATTAACACTACCATGACTGCTGGTACCATGGGGTTCCCAAAGGCTGAGCCAGCGAGCAAGGGCTGAAGAGGTGTGGAGGACCATGTAGCTGCATGCTAAAAATCAGCCTTCCCAGGAGGGGGCTGAGGTGAAGAGAGCCTGAGCTCACAGCAACTCCTTTTGTTGTTTCGAAGGCTAGGTTTGGTCTTCTGGAGCACCTCAGCAGAGCAGTAATGTTTCTCTAAGTGAATGCCCGTAGACAGACATACACACAGAGCATCCTGCCTAAGCTCTGCCTGCAGATGTCTGACTGCAAGTAATCGTTTGCACCCAACTGCTCGACATCACACATTGCTGTCCTGGGAGGGATGATGTCTCAGGGAGGCAGAAGGTTATGCACAGAAAGCAGCTCCCCACTGAGCGGTCATAACCAGCACATTCCTGGGATTCCTGCAGGGCCAACCCCAGTCGACAACTTGGACCTCACCCGGTGGGAGCAATTCTGGTCTGGTGGGACACTGGGCCACTGTTCTCTGAGGTCAAACTCTTAACACACCTCTGGGAAAGCTGCTAGGCCGTAGGCAGGATGAACAGATATTATTTTATATTATGCTAGTTATTTTCTTTTTAAAACTGATAATGATCTCAACATCCTTACTCAGTGTGATCAGGGAGCAGGTTTAGGAAGTATCTTGCTAGTTCTTGCTGTTCTACCTTGTAACTTACAGCCTTGGTTGCAGTAGAGAAAGTGCTTGCTGAGAAGCAAGTTTCTCAGACTGAAAGGAAAATAAACGTGACTTTTCATCATACAGAACTTTTATTTGTGATAAGTTCTTCACAAATGATATTTTATAATAAAAAAATTTTTACTATCTTAGGATGTTAATAACGAAATTCCTTTTGATGTTCAGGTGCCAATTTTGTAAGCCAATGAACATCTGTGTTCAGGTACTGTTTTCAATCCCATGCAGCATCTGCATTTCCAGTGAAAGGCATTAGCACCTTGCTCTCTTCCATGTCTATAACATTGCTTAATGGGTGGGAGGTAAATGTAACAGGGAAGGAATGAAAAGACAGATTCTCAAATGGGTTAAGGTACAGTGAAGCACTGTTTGAAAACCTGAATATAGCTTCTCATTAATTAACACTACAGTTGTATGGACATGGTCATAATAAGTGCTGGAAGGAGCACAGTCCTGTAGGGAAAACAGTTCATGATTCTTCAAAGAGCTTTCTGTGTAGACTTGAACAAAAAGCTGTTTACTCCTCTGTGCCTTAATTTTTACATCTGTTTAGAGACATTATGGTGAAAGCTGATGAAACATTTTCAAATTGGTGGAGAAGTTGGTTCTGGCTAAAAGAACTAAAGGAATATTTCACAGCTGTTCTTCTGATGGGATCAAGCCAAGTTGTCTATTTCTAAAGGACAAAAAAGGATTTATTTGAAATGTATATATTTTAATTTCATGTTACATACCTATATAAGTTAACTTACATATTATTCTATTGAATTGCTGAACCATGTATTCTATTGAATTGCTGAACCCTGTATTTAATTTGTCAGAATTAAATGCTTTTGTGAAGTTATTGGAAAGTTCTTTTCTGTCCTTTATCTTCTGATTTCTAAACAACTTTGAAGGTATTGGATCCCCTTTTTCTGGTATTCCTGCTGCTTTCAGTGTGACTAGAGCCAAGGATTAGGTACTCTTGGTATGTTTTGGGCGCTGTGGCAAAGCACTGCCAATGAAGGTCCATAAGTCAGTGCTTCCCTGGCACCATCTGCAACAGCAGTAGCTCGGGATTGTCCCTTTACATGCCAGCCACCATCCAGTTTTTCTGCCATTGCTTCTCTGTGTTAGGTCTGGCTGAGCAGAAGTTAATATGCCTGATAGCAGCCCTCACAGCACCGCTCTTCCTCTTGGTAGCTAGAAGGGTGTTGATAACACACCAGTGTTTTGGCTACTGATGAGCAGTGCTCACACAGCACCAGGGCTATCTCTTCAACATTCTACCCTCACCTGTAGGCTGGGAGTGGACAAGATCTTGAGATGGGACACAGCCAGGCCAGGTGACCCAAACTGACCAAAGAGATATTCCAGATATAAAAGCTAAGAGGAAGGGGTAGAGTACCCGAGGTTCTTGTTCATCCTTATGAGTACTTTAATACTGCTAGTTATCAATGTAGCACAGTACTCTCAGAGGGCTGTGGTTGAGACAGAGATCCAAACAACAACTTCAATCACTGCCCCTAGAGTGGAAAAGAAACAACTGACAAAGAAAACAATGGGTCCATATCGTCAATTAGAAGCAGAGGAAGAAGAGGAAAAGTTTGTTCAAGAAGATGATCCTTCAACAAAGAAATTTGAGGAAGGAATGAGAGAATTCAGACAGGAAGCAGCAACTACCTGATCACTGATCTCATCAGAATTTCGGGATGTATAAGGTATTTGTCTTCCAGACCAACTGCTACATGTACTGAGGCCTTATTTCTCAGGAACTATCTGAGCATCGCCTGCTGATTGTAAGTAGAGAATAAATATTTTGTTTTCCTTTGCTTCTGTGCATAGCCTTTGCTTTTGCTTTATTAAACTTTATTTATCTTGATTTAAGAGTTTTTCTCTATCTTATTTTCTATCTGCCTTGCCCTGCCCAGCTGAGGAGGGGGATGATAGGGTGGCTGGGTGGGTACCTGGCATCCAGCCAAAGTCAACCCACCACAATGCCCCAGGTCAAGTCATTGGCAAGTTTAGGAAGATGCTTTAGAGATAAAAGGCTCAATATGACTTTTCCTAAGACCACTTGTACCATTATGAATGTCTTGCAGCTCTGTGGGGGGTGCAGGAGTCACAAAGTCAGGTGCAGCCCTTCTCCAAGCCCTTCTCCAAGATACCTGCAGGAGCAGACCCAATATGTCTGCTGGGTGCCAAATAATGCTGTGTGTGTGCCGTAGCCTTCTGGGAGCCAGGATCCTCGTCACGTGCACTTTGATGACATTAGTCCCTCCTTGTGACTTCTGTGGAGTGACTTTGATGGACCCTGGCAGAGGGGAGGACCAACCACAACCTTCATTTTCCTTCTCTCAGCATAACTAGTTCACAGCCGTGCCTACAAGGCCTAGAGCTGGAAGGCTGTGTAAGAGTATCACATATATCCCAGAGGAAAACCTGTCTTTGAAGAATAGAAAAGGTGGACTCGGGGGAATATGTATCTGTGATTAATCTGTTCAGCCACTGGGTGCCAATGTTGGCTCATATTTGATAATCAGATACATTTTTCTGTGGGAAGAGGAATTTTTGAGATCTAAAAGAAGATTTTGTAGTTTTGAGAGGCTGCAGAGTCTGAAAAACATGGGAATTTTCCTTTGAGCAGACCTGCAAATGGAGTGCTGGGAAGGTATCTGTGAGGGGTGGGGATACAGGGGAGCCTTGGGTTAACAAAAGAGAGGGACCCTTAATGAAATGGGCTTGCTGAGAATTATGAATCTGTGAGCCTATGTCCTGTAGTGATTAATGATGAACCACTGTTTTAACTTTGGATCAAATAATGGGTTGCCTCCGAAAAGCTTCATTAATCACCGTTAGAAATAGGCCTGCCAATTCATTACTTCAGGGCAGACATGAGCTGAACAGTTCAGCAAATTTCAGGATTCAGTGACTCTAGGCAGGGGATGGTTAAAAAGAAAGCAGGGGTCTAATCTGCGTTTCAATGCATTGGGATTTATGAGTGAAGAATATCCTCTCATTGGCAGCTTCCTCTTCTTCCCCTCCTCTCCCTCAAAATCTTTTTGCTGATTGTGATCTAGGCACAATGCACAGAAAAAACATGGCATTTGGGGCCGTGTCTGGGTTGGATTCTTCTCCCAGGTACCCAGATGGAACTCGCATCCAAATCACTAGAAATCGTATTGCTGTTCTCAGCTGATGTTTTTCACTTTGCAGCCTTCATCTGGGACTAATGTTGTCTACTGAAGTGCAGGAGAACACTTGCAAGAAACATATTTGCACCCCTTTTAAGAAATTGCTATTGATAGCAAGAAGCTTCTGTGCTTTTAATGTGATTCAAGATTTTTAAGCCACTTAGAATCTATTTTAATTGCTGTCCCAGGAAGCTAAGGACCGGGAAACACAAGAAAGTACAGCTGATGCTCCCTGCTTGGGAAGAGATCAATTTTTTTTTTTTTTTTTTTAAACAATACCTAAATTCCAGCTAAAAAGTGCACTGTGCCTCCATGGTTTCTGCACCTCACCATTCTGGACAGGGAAAAAGAAGGAAATGGAAATTAGGGCTAGAATAAATTTATCAGCCAAATTTGTTTTGCTCCTAAAACATTAGTTTTTATCAAAACAAAACCACTTTGAATGTGTAGTGAGAGCTACCTGAGTTGTTTTGGATAGTAATCCTCCCCTTACTCTTGTCAAAAAAGAAATGACAAGCTACTTGCCATGCCCTCACCTCTACCCCCAAAGCCTAAATGCTTTGACTTTTTTCTCAGTCACTTCAACATTTACAAATTTACTTCAACTATTATTTACTATAAATACCTCAAAGATCAAAATAATCAATTTTTCAGTTTATTCTTTTTAAAATATTAAACCAAAATAATAATTCACATTGTTTTGATATCCTGAAAATGTGAGTACTTTTGTTCAGGATTGACCTAACTTCCTTGAAACAAACAAAAAAGTCATTTATTCGCACAGCTGGAAATAGAGAGGGAAAAACATCTGGATGTGAGAAGGGGGAGAAAATGTGCATTGGAAGGGAAAAAAACAGTAAAAGGACAAAAGGTTATAAGTAGAAAAAGAAAAAGGATTGATATGGGGGTTGGAGAGTGTGTCCAGGGATTATCTGAAGAGGGCTATAGAAAGTGAGCATTGAAAGAGAAATGTAAATATGGTGTTGGAGAGGGGGAGGGGAAAACTAAAATGAAACCAGAGAAAAAGTTAGGGAAAAATTAAATGGACTAGAATACAAAAAACAAATGAAAAGCAAAAATAATAAAAAATCTTAGATTTGAATGAAACAGAAGAGGGACTAAAGGAGGAAACATATAATCTAAGACAAAAACAGATAAAACTTCTGAGAGCAAGGGATGCGCTGAAAAGGACTTACAAATCAAAAAATTTTTGGAGAAACTTATTGATTTATTGTGGAAAAAGAGAACAACATCCTTTTCGAATCTTGACCACTTGTCACCCAGCTCCAGCTGCAGCGAACACGCCAGCACAGCAGCCCCTAGCCCCTGAGACTGCAGTGTCACTGCTGCTGAAATCCACGTGTGGGACACAACAAGGCTAGGGGAGGGCAGGAAGTAACATGTCAGCACCTGGGACCTGTGTTAATTCGGTGCATCAGCACCTTGGCTTCTACCAGATCATTGTTTCCAGATGGTGCCTGAGCTCTGAGCTGGTATTTAAGGCATTTAAGGTCGCCTTAGTTAAGATTCCCAGGGGACAGCAGGAATGAAGCCAGCTCTCACGTATATGCAGAGCTCAGTGACAAACTCTTTGGCATGTTGCAGCACCGCCAACCGCTTTGCAAAATTGAAATGGCCATGAGCAAAATGGTCTGTTTTTTATTGACTCAACGTCTCATCCCATGTGGTGTGGGGAAGGGAGTGTGCTGTTTGTGCTGGACTCCTCTGCCCTTGCAGAAGGAAGGCACATCCATGATCCGTTTGTCAGTGCCTCTCAGGGAAGGTCTGAGCTCTCCATTCTCCGGGGACAACTCCATCTTGAACCTGCAGGGACAAGGTTGGGTCTAAGCCAGCCTTCCCTCCTTATCATTCTGGGGTGCAGGCAGATAACAAGCCATAATCTAGGGCATATGGAGATGGGTGGGATTTCATACTTGCCCTCTGAGCTCCCAACTGAGGTGGCAGCTGGACACTTTCAGAAGAATTGACCTCAGGACATTCATGTGTGTCTCCCCAGGACATGAGAACATCCTAAAAGAACAGTTTAGCACTTTGAACTGACTCCCTCCTACCAAAAGTCATAGATACACCTCAGGGCCACATGTGGCTGAAAGCACGTCACACACCACACAGATGTTGGTGCCTCTAGAGCAGACTGGCCCTGAGCTCACAGCAGTGAGGCAGGAGGCACTCCAGACCTGGTCTCAGTCCTTCAAAGCATTGGCCTTTCACATTAAAGATGTGGTCTGAAGTCGCATGTGTGGCAGCAACTCTTTGAACAGTTTTTAGTATTTCTCCCCTCACCATTACACATATTTCTTCTGCTTAGCTGAAGTTGTAAAGCCTTTTTCTTGTTCTTTTTCTTTTTTTTTTTTTTAAGTTTCTATTTCCAGGCTTGCTTTATGAATGCTTCAAGACATAAAATTAAAACAGCAAAAGCCTGAAAGGAAACCCAGAGTGTGAAGATTTAGGTGATGTGAAAGAGACTGGAAGCAATAAGCACTGCTTCATAAAGGGGTGACTTGTTCCTGTTGGCTCAGTGTAAATAACCCAAGTGACCAGTGATTCAGTGTCAGATCCCAGCTCTGGTGAACTTAATGCCTCGATGTTATTAAAACATCAGACAGAGAAATGAAACCAGTGATCTTCCTCTTCTCTCATATTGTTTTAGCTTTACTATTAGGCATTGATTACAACCCTGCCCTCATCAAAGGCTTCTGTTACTAATTTCAGTGCATCCCAAATTGTTCATAGACTTTAAAAGTAATACTATTTCCTTGTACTGTCTCAGATAAGGGATAATCAGGAAAAGGTCTAAATTCTTAAAGTTTTGGAGGGCAGTATGATCTCAAAGGGAATGAGAAACCTTTATTTAGCCCTTAAAATTTAAGGGTTAGTCAAATGTGAATACTTTTGATTTCTACACAAGGACTCGATCACTAGCATATCTCAGCTGTCTGCTTTTTTAGGGAAGAAATGCATTTATAACCAAAGAATTTGTCATTTTTTTTCCTTGAAACTTATCTTACAATTAAAGCTTTTGGTCATAAGCATCAGTACATACATGATCAGATTGTTCCAGTTGTAATGGTCCAACTGTTAAAAATTGCTGCCCCATGGATAGAGGCATGTATTTCCATATAGCATTCAAGGTTTCAAAGTATAACCCATATCTTCATTGTTTTTAACAACAGCACCTGGGAAATCTCCACCTAATATGTAGAAACTTGAAAATGTGCTATAACCCTTTCATTTGTATTGGGGTTCTTGGGAAGGTTGTTAAGGTGGGAGGGGTAATGGGTGATGCTACAGGGGTGAATTCCGTGAGAAGCTACTAGAAGCTTCCCCTGTGTCCAACAGAGCCAATGCCATCGGTCTCCAGGACGGACCCTTCACTGGTAAGGGCTGAGCCCATCAGTGATAGTGGTAATGCCTCTGGAATTATGTGTTTAAGAAGAGGGGAAAAAAAGTGGTGTGCGACAGCAGCCAGAGAGAGGAGTGAGAAAATATCAAGCAACTCTGCAGACCTCCAGGTCAGTGAAGAAGGAGAGGGAGAAGGTGCTCCAGGCACCAGAGCAGAGATTACCCTGTAGTCTGTGGTGAAGACCATGGTGAGGCAGCCCATCCCACTGCAGCCCATGGAGGTCCATGGTGGAGAAGGGGTCCACCTCCAGCCCATGGACAACCCCACACCAGAGTGGATGGATGTACCCAAAGGAGGCTGTGACCCTGTGAGAAACCCACACTGGAGCAGGTTCCTGGCAGGACTTGAGACCCTATGAAGAGGAGCCCACACTTGAGCCGATGCAGAGGGTGCATAGGAGTCTGGGATGATAGTTCCTCCTCTACTTCTCCTCATTGTGGTGGAGAAAGCACAGCGTGTCCTCCTCCATTTGTTATCTCCTAGAGATACAGCTCCATACAGGGAAATGAGCCCTTCACTGTTAGCTCCCCTGCAGTGTTTGGCTCCAGGTGAAAAGTGTGCCCACAGGGAGGCTTCAGGGGCACAAGCAGGCGGTAGACAGTATCATCCATATAAGAACTCCAGATGCTGATGGCTCTGATCACCCTGATGGCTGCCTGCATTTGAGGTATGAAATCATTCCTGGTAAATCATTGGAATGCACGCAATGGGTTGTCCTCCTGGTCCTGAATGAATTTGGACCCAGAGCCTCTGTTCTACATGTGCTCATGGAATTGATTTATCAAAAATTGGAGGAGCTACAACCACACCCCAAAGAGCAGAATAAGGGCTACAGCAATGGCCCAGCACTGCCACCGCAGCATGGCAGCGAAGGGCAGGCATCCCTGGGCCATGCCATTCTGCTTCAGCTCCTTCAGCACACCAGTCATCTCCTGGCTCACCGTCTCCTCGTGCTGCTGCATGCACTTGCATGTGGCCTCATCCAGCTCATCACCAGCCATCCATGGGTGCTGGATGATGCTTTGTGCCAGAATGAAGAACATTTGGGCAGCCATGGCCTACAGAAGGAAGGACAGAAGGGATCACGTGGGGCTGGAAGGGAGGGAGCTGGTGGCAGGGGAGCAGGGATGGGAGCTGCATGGAGTTAGAGGCATGTAGGAAAGGGGGTGGGCTGCTGGCAGGTGGCTGGATCCTCTGTGCAATGTGAGAATCCACCGGGGTTCCTTGTTTTTGTCCCAGCCTAGCCTCTCCCCTGTGTGTACACTCACTGCTGGCTCAGGCCATGCTAGGACAGCACTGCCTGCTGGAGGCCCTGATAAGCACCTCTGCCGTGACTCTTCCCCTGCAATGCCACACGCACCAGAACCCATCACAGCCCTGCCCAAGGGTCCCTGCCCCAGGCGGCCAAAGCCCCCACAACCTCAAACCACAGACCTACCTGGCAGGCCAAGCAGCAGAGGGGGGTCTACTGGTGTGGCTTCTGTGAGAAGCTGCCAAAAGCTTCCCCCCGTGTTCAATAGAGCCAATGCCAGATGGCTCTAAGACAGACCTGCCGCTAGCCAAATCCACCCCAACAGTGATAGTGATAGCACCTCTGGTATAGCATATTTCAGAAGGGAGTTTTGTCCATGATGGTAATTCATGAGTGATTTCTCCCTTTCTTTATCTCAACCCATGAGGGTTTTTTCGTAGTTTCTCTCCCTGGACTGTCTGAGGAGGGGAGTGATGAGTGGCTTCGGTGGGCACCTGGCATCCAGCCAAGGTCAACCCAGCACACATCTGCAGGATGTGGAGACAGTTATCTTGAGCAACAGGAATCTGCATATCCTTGTTTTTAGAGTTAAGAAAATTAGCTCTAGTAATTCTATACCTCTTGCAGCTGAGGAAATCTGATTCAAAATATCTGATGCAATTGAGGTTATAGAAGTTTGGAATATTTAGATTGAAGCTTACACATAAAATTCCGAAATATTCTTAATACAGTTTTGTTAATGTAATGAAAACAGGCAGGCCAGTAGTTATTCTCTTTACAGTTGTGAAGTTATATACATCTCTTGAAACAGACTGAAATCAATGGGCACAGATAAAAGTAGTCCTTTCCAAACCAAGTTTTTCATTGTTTTTTTAACTGGAAGAGAATCCATAATGTTATCAATACTGTGGGAAACTTTTATATGACTGAAATCATGATGAAATTTTGAAAATAGGTAACACAAAATTTTCTACCATGTTGCTGCATACGGATAACTCTGCAATACTAGGGCAGAGTGGGTAGAGATCTGGGTGTTTTTCAAACTAGAGGCCTATGAGCTGCATGCTAGAGAGTACCTATAGAGCTGACCTGGGGCACTCTCAATTACGACTCTTGGGAGTTTGTGAGAATGGCTATGATGATGTTACACCACAAAACACAGCTTTAAAAAATAAGAAAAAGATATCCATTTGCCTAATTTTGACTTCCTTACAAATACTGGAACAACTAGAATATTTATTAGGGCTTGGAACATTAGAAGAAGAAAAAAGAACAGTCCACAACAACCCACATTAATATTAGCTAATCATATCAAACCCGTCTCATTTACTTCAGTGTAAGACACTAGGTCCTTCAAAGAAGTGAGAGTGCTGTCATATACAGCGATTTTAGCAAAATTTCTGACATTGATTCTCATATAATTTTAAGAAAACAAGATTTACATGCAAATTGTATAGAACGATACAGCATTGCCCAGAAAACTCAATATTTGCAATTTAGTTAACTGATGAATTTCCTGGCAAAATCCAAGGGTGTATAAACTTCAATTCCACGAGGGTCTGGTATTATTCAATATTTTCTTTAGTAGTTTGGATGATCCATAAGGAATAATATTCTGGGGTTTAAGTTTTCAGATAATATTATGATGAGAACACTTGGGGAAGAAAGAAAATTGCTCGAAAATATGTCATAGTTGTTTGGAAAAAAGAGGTGAAAACAGATTAAATGCAATAGAAAAGAAAAACGTGCAAAATACTGCATTTAGACTGAAGTAATTTAAAAGACAGGTATAGAATAAGATTGGATACCTTAACCTTGATTGGTTAAGAATCAGTTCTCCAGAAAACGGTGTGGGGGTTTGTGTGAGCTGACTGTGATTCAACATTGACATTATCAAAGGAAAGGCAAATATACACTGCAAACTAGAGAGAAATCTGCAGGATGTAGGATCTATGATTTTTTTTTTTTTTTGTAGTAAGACCTCAGCTGTGTCCAGATTCAAGTATCACACTCCAAGGGAGATCTGGGGTAACTGGAGGAGTCTCCAAGAAGAGTAACAAGAATGGTCAGAAGTCTGTGAGACATGGAAGACAATGTGAGGTGAGACTGATAGCCTAAAGAAGTGAAGATGATGAGTGGTAGGAAAGAAAGGAGACAGGACATCATAGAAGTTTTGAAAATATAAAATATTGGTGCAAAAATAAAGAAAGTAAAAATCTGTTCTTCCTCTCAAAGGGAGGTTAAGGAGAGGTAGAGTGCCTGAATATAGTTAGGAAGGTTTAAGTTAGATTTTAGGGAAGCCTTTATTTTAGGGAAGCCTTTATTTTGCTGAACAAGGAGTAAGTTTCCTGGTCATGGAGTATGCATCACTGAATGTCTTAAAGAAATAGGTAAGATGGGCATCTGTCAGGAACGACTGAGTGTTTGATCCCGTCTTGAGTCAGAACAGTCACTTCTCAAGACGTTTTCCAAACTAATTTGATTTTAAGGCACTTTTTTGTTCCTTTCACAACAGTCACCTTACCATTTTCTCTGTTTTCAAATTTCTTAGAAGCAACACAGGAATTGCTATTCTGATTCAGTTCATTTGCTTGCGGTCCTGCGTTTGACAATCAACCACCAGCAAACACCTTCTCTGTGAATTGTTATAAACCTGTCAGTAGTTATTACTACCTTTACTGAGCCATGAAAAATAATTTCCTCTCTAATTCCAGAAAGCAAATGAGCATAAAGATCATTCTTGCTTTTAGTGTGTATCATGACTTGTTGATGAACGTTACTAGCTAAATATAAGCTTGGCCCATCCAAAAATACAGAAATAATATTTACACACAGCTTTAGACTGTGATCAGTCTGCATGCTCAGTCCTCTGTGATTAGGGTCAATAGATTCAGGTCCATACACTATTTAGCTCCTGATGACTATACAAAAGAAAATTGAAATCATATACCATTAAATTGAGTAGCCACAATTATCATTTTTTAAAGAGAATAACACAAGCTTCAAAACAAAATTTCAAGAACATAACTTTGCATTTCAGTGGCAGCTGAAGTATTTTTCTGCATTCAGACTATAAAGAAATAGAGAATGTTTTAGTTTTAAATGTAAACTGCTGTTGCTTGAGATCAAGTGCATAATATAGGAGATATTTAAATCCAATTAAACCTTTGGGAAGATATTGAGGATTCATCCCTTTGGAAGCCCTTCTGGGAAAGAACTGCTCAAGATATTCCTCTCAGTTGCTTTCTGGTCTTTTTCTGTATACGTTTCTAGTCTTCAAGCATTCTGTTGAGCATAGTGATCAAAGTTGTGTTCCATTTTTTGAAGAAGTTTTCCATCTCATCTCTTGCCTGAAACTTCATTCCTCCAGCTCTACGCTCAAGGAGGGTCCACCCCATTTCTTTTCCCCATCCTCCCAAGTGTCAATATTTTCCTTAATTGTTCAGCACTGTCTGACAGCAATGTCCTCCTTGGTTTAAATTACTATTTGCAGATAAAATTTCTCAAGATCTAGTAAAGTCTCTAACTGGAAATCTGCGAAGGAGCTGGCTTGCTACTATTTTACAGTCCTGAACCTTGCTAAGTGCACACTAAACTGTTGTAGTAAAACTTTAGCACATAGCTGTACCTAAAATTTGTTATATAGCCATTAATTAACCCTCTAGAAGTTCTCTTCTTTCTTACCCTTGACTTATCCTTCCACTAAATTGCAAGTACAAAAGCATAAACCTGTGATGGTATCATGTTTTAACAGGCAAGCCTCAAAAGTGAGGTTCTAGACATGATTTTTATTGCAGCTCTTCCATATGATCTAGAGTAAGGGTAATACCAAAATAGAATAGTTTTTCAGCCTCAAAGCACCAACGTTTGAATTTATAAGTCTCAGTTCTACATTGAAAGCAACATTTAACCAACAATTACCTTGCTCAGTGTTCATCTGTGAGCCTTTAATTAATTGATTCAACCTTCTCCTTACTCAGATGATAAATGAATGAAGAGATGGCCACTTAAACCAAGGGATAGGGAGTAACATTATTCTTTTAGAGAAACTGAAATGAAAGAGCAATTGTACAGTCAAAAGACAAAGTTATAAATTAGGAACAGATCATTATACAAATGTTTTTTGATTATTATTAGTGTTTGGATTGCAACTTTAATTTTTCCTATTACTAATGACCAAACTGAAAAAAATTAAGGTGTTTTTTTTTTTTTGAGAAACTAACACATGCTAATAATGCTCCATGTTTCCTTGTGAAGCAAGAGGCCCAAAGAGAATACCCAAAAATAAAACAGTACACTCAAAGGCAACAACAATGGACGATGATGTTAATTAGAGGTCAAATCCTGAAGCAGTAAATTCATTAAAAAGTGTAAGCATTGCCTAATGGATAACCACTAGATTACAAGAGACTGCTTTGTTTTGCACAGTGAATCCTCAATTCTTCATTGCACCTCTGGACAACCTTGGCAGAAAAGGTGCAGAGACCTGGCATCCAGCTTCTCACTGAATTCTGAAGGAGGACAATGATTCCAGCTTCCCTAGTAAAGGGAAGAACTGAGTTTGGTTTCACAGGAGGCACCTACAGGAGCTGTATCCAAAACACTGAGTCATACCCCATGAAACAGTCTTACTCATAAGAGACGTGAGACAACACACACTCATAAACTGGGTTCATATAGAGATGTCAAAGTTTTTCTGGTGTTTAAGCTACAGTCCTTGCTCAGGCTTCACCTGAGCCTTACACATCCAGAATTTTTAGTGAAGTATCATGAGATGTTTTTCAGACATCGAAAGGCAGTGCTTTGAGCATTTGGAATAAAAAATTGCATGAATCAAATTGAAAATGGAACTTGGAAAATGCCTAACATCCTGAATGTGTCTATGCAGAGCTTTGTATTATTTTGCCAGACAGGAACCTGGGATAAATCTTGTTATTTTGAACATGTGAACATTTGAACTAGTGCATGAATGAGAAGGTCAGTTTAAACAGTAAGCCTGGTCAACTGAAGCTGCTCTGTTAGGAGTAGGAAGGGTTATCATAGAACCATAGAATCATAGAATAGTTTGGGTTGGAAGGGGCCTTAAAGATCATCCAGTTCCAACATTTTGGCCACAGGCAGAGAAACCTTCCACTAGACCAGGTTGCTCAAAACCCCATCCAACATGGCTTTGAACACTTTCAGGTATGGAGCACCCACAGCTTATGTGGCAACCTGTTCCAGTGCCTCACCATCCACACCTACCCTCTTTCAGTTTAAATCCATTCATCTCCCCCCTATCCTATCATTACATGCCCTTGTCAAAAGTTATACTATTTGAATGCAATAACTAAAAAAGTCTAGAGAATGTGATAGCACAGCAGTCTACACAGATGATCAAGTCATTATACTGCAAACATAGATTTCAAAATTAAAAATAGAGTAAAATAGCGTACTTTGAATAGAAATGGAGGTAAATGTCAGGAGGGAGGGCCTGGCTCACAAGAGAACCCAAGTCCTGCTTCCCTGCCTCGAGGTGTCACATACATAGCACGTGCGATGATAGCTTTTAGGAAAAAGGAGAGCAGGAAGTTTGCTTTTATTCCACAACTGAGAAGCAGAGAAATGATGAAAAGCACAGCTTCAGGCTGTGCTTCTGCTGCTCAGACCACGCCATCAACAGACATTGAGTTCATCACTTCATTGCATGGTGGACCAAATGCTTTAGAAGAACCTGAGCGAATTATTGAAAGAAAAGCATTGCTGCGTTAGTGTGATGTAAGAAAAGCATCACTGCGTTAATGTGATGCAAGAAGCTTGAAAATGAGCGACGAAGGGAAAACGTCGCGCCTCGGGGAAGTACCAGCAGAGGTCAGCACAGCCGGGAGAATGGAGCAGCCGCTGCAGGGATGCTGCAGGGCCGGCGGCTCGGCCCTTCCCGCGCTGCTCCGCTGCGCCGAGAAGTTGGAATTGTGTCCTGCTAAGTGCATTAACAGCACACACCATCACATGTTCTGGGACAAAACAGCCTCAAATACTGGTAGTTTCTTTATTCTGACCTCGTATGTGCTTTTCAAATTGAAGAAATGTAGCTTGACATAGCTCTTTATATAAGAAAAAAAAAAAAACAACACCCGAATTCTTTCACAGCAATAAAATTTCCTCTACAATTCATATAATATGGAAGAAATCACATTCATCACTGTCTGTTAAGAAGCCCATCCTGCTGCACCTTTTTCTTTCACAACACTGGTTCTCACATAACACCATAGACATAAAAGCCAGAACATCATCCATCAGACTTAATCAGTAAAACCCTCCTTCATGGAGCTGTTTGTTCTAGGAAAGCTCTCTTTCATGAATCATTTTATACCTGGATTACTTGATTTAAAGCTACTGCAGGAAACTGGATTTCCCTAATGTAAGGTGATACATCACACCTGCCTCTCCTGAGAATAATGCTGGAACTTGGGTTTCTTCCATATCAAAAAATGGCAAATGACCAAAAGCCCCTTAAAAAGGGAGATGAGATGTAGAAACACATACAGAGGTTGCTTCACATCCTTCTGAAGCAGAACAGTGCTGGTAAGAGAACTTTGATATGTAGCAAAATTGTGTCAGCTTGAGGTTGTTGAGTTATGAAATTAATTAATACTCATAGTGATGCAAAGCCTAAAGTAATGCCAGTGATATCATGCAAGTGATGGCTGAAAAGAACTGCAACTGATTGACTGCTTTGCTTAAAATCATGTGAATTCTTTTGCAGATTCAAAGAGGCTGTGTTTCTCTAATGTTCCATATTTACATTAAAAATGGTAATTTAGATTTGTGCCTCTCCAAGATAAAGTGAGAGACATGGTTATTTTTCACAGTGTATGTTTTATGAAGTTTGGATTTTCTGAAGAACTGGTAAGAACAACCAACTGAAATTATACTTCATCCCAAAATATATAATTATAGAATTGAGTAACTTTACAGTGATGAGTATCATCAGTGGTGTCTCATGCAAAGATGGGAAAGAGAAATATATCTAGTATGAATTTTGTGCAAAGGCACCTGGGGCAACTTTGTACCTGCTACCACACTAGCATGACATGATGTAGCACTGGAAAGAGGTACTGACATGGGCCTGGAAGCAGTAGAGCTGTTTTAACTGTGTTTTCCATCTCATTTGATGTTAACCAGCCCATAGCAGTATTATTTAGACATGTGATATCTACACGACTAAATTGCTTGCTCTTCCAGAACTAGCTTATATGACGCAAGCTTAGATAACTTTGGTATCCACTGTATTGCACAGTATGGGCATCTCCCTCACTTGAGTCCCTAGGGAACAGAAGTTACCAGAATCCAAAGAAATACAGTCTCTTATAAGGCTGAGGCAGCTGCAAAAATAGATATGGAGATCTACTTTTTGCACCATTTTTTGAGCTCAGAGGATTTTTTTTTTGACTGACATGAAAAGCTATTTACCATTATGTTAAATTTTGGTCAGCCTGAAATACCCAGTCAAAAGAGATCTAGCAGCAGAAATGTAAAGATGTATGTAAAGTATGTCCTCAGTATCCATTGCAGAGAGGTGTCTGAATGGAAGTCTTATGGGGGCAGGGCTTCCACAGCTTCCACAGTCAAAAGGCTGAGTCAGACCATCAGATGGTGGCAAGACTGAGGCCCTGAGAAACAGAGAGGTCAACTGGAGTTGTAACCACAAATATTTATCCAAAAGCGCTTACCGTAGGCTAAATCCGTAACTAACCCTAACAACAGTAAGATCCAGCATATTGCCCAGATACAGAAATGATTTCAGACTACTGAACAAATCACTTTTCCTCAGTTTTCTGACAAAAGTTCCATTATTCTGGAACTGTTGGTAGACCCAGAGAGTATAGGTCACAACAGCTGAAACCGAGTTAAAATGCCCTTGTGTGTGTAAAATGTGCCACTTGTTCCTTTATGTGAAAAGAAGCACATAGAACTGGATTTCTCTGATGCCAAATGATGTTTGAATCTTCAATTCCCTAACAGAAGTTGAACAAAGAAAACTGAACTTTGAAGAAGTCATTTAAGTCTGAGACAAGGAAAAATAATGCAGCTTATTGCCGTTAGTTTTCTATTTGTCTAAAATCAGTAATGTGCAATTCTTTTTTTCTGTTATATAAACTGAATCAGTATTTGTTTAATAATGTAAAACTTCCTAAATGACAAAGATGTAAATAAGACTGAGGACTGCAGAGAATACCTGCTATCTATTGGTACAGCCTCCTCCTGACTTAAGAAGAAATATGAAATTTTTGAATATCCAAGAAAACTGTTCCTGTGTACCAAAATAGTTAATAAAATGATTTCCCCCTCTATTACTTAGGCCTGCATGAGCCTAGCATACTTGACAGAAGATGTTACCTGTGAGTTGATGTTACTGATATAAAGGATGGAGCAACACCTTTTTTTGCTGACACCTATTAATTTATGTAGCTGGGTTTTATTGTAGTACAAAACCCCTATAACTCATTACATAGAGGGGCATGAGAATGAGTTTCTCTGAGCACAGAGAAATACAGCATCATTCGTGACTGCACAACTAAAAAAGGTGTCTGTGTATTTCCATTATGTCCAAAAAAGAAAAACACAATCTCATATATCAAAAAGAGTCAAGCATACTGCTTGACATGGATTAGTTTATATTAAACAAATGTAGCATCATGCATCAGAGAACATTAGTGAAACCTGACCTCATCCATCACAGGCTCTCAGGGAAGGGTAGCCATATCCATTAGTTTCATGAAAATTCAGAACTGTGCATGCGTTTAATAACCGTTGGGTAATCCTTGCATCGCATCATATTACATTAGACAGAAACTCAGCATGATAAGTCATTATAATTTACTCCTTCTAAAATCAACATAACTGTCACTTACCGTTTAGGCACTCTTGTTACACAAACTAATGCCAATGAAAAAAACCCAAACCTCAAAACCACAAAATAGCTGTCAGTCATGACATGTTTATGAGGCACAGCCTTAGATCTCACCAGTGCTTCTCACCAGGGAATATCACAGAGGCTGAGCTTGTTTTTGATGATGCGAATGCAGTGACATGGAATGACAATGCCAAAGAGCTGAACTTTCCCCCCTTAAACACAACCCCTGGCTCAAACTTCTCACTATCTCGATAAGAACTGGACTCAGTTGTGTTCAAATGGGCATGTCTTATTTCGTTTTAAATCCTCAGAGTCCTGGCAGGAATAGCACTAGGCCCATGGGTCTGTAACCTGCTAGGGCTGCAACAGGAGGACATTGAGGATGTCTTTGTGTCTTTAAAATGATATTGTAATTAATCAGTTAAGTCCCATCATTGATGCCTTGCCTGATTTCAGAGAGCTTTGACCCGCTCTTTTCCTAGCAAAGGGTTAACAGATTAACATCACATACCGGTTGTCCTGGGTAGAAAAAATGTAGTGATGTTGTATACAAAATATTCCTTATAAAAACCTAAGTCAGTCATGGAAAAATACAGGGTCACACATGAAAGAAAGACATGAGAATTTTTGTTCCGTAGTTTCTCAGGTGAATCATATTTTTGGATCACAGCACTCACTCTTTAATTCCCAACATGAAGCTCTTTTTCAAAAATCCATTCTTACCAGGACAGGCAGGGAAGTGCCCAGGGATACAGTCTGACTTCAGTTCCTGTTGTGAAAGGAGCTTGGAATTTTGTAGTATGTTACATCCTGCTATGTAAATCATGTGCGTCAAGTTTTACCTTTGGGCCTTCTGGAACCTCTTTGTGTCCCTGAGTCAAGTAACTCAGCTTCAATCATCAAGGTACCTCAGAGAAAATTATAATAGGGCATTATTTTATAATTAAGAATGGAAATTCGGTCTCCCAAATGGTCATGAAATTAATCCCTTTTCATCTAGCATTTTCAGAATAAGAAACCTAGTCTAATGCATCTCTTGACAGTAGCAACAAAATCATCATCCATCACTTTGCACCAGGGAAGTCTCTTCATTTGCTTCATTTTCAGTCTGGGAATACCATCTTCACACAAATGAATGAACACCAGAAAAATGGCCCTTCAGATAAATTGCCTCCTGGGGGTATATATCTTTAGATACTGCATTGCATTCATATATTAGTATTATATGCATTACCTTTCCCATAAGATGAATAAAGTCTCCATACAGCAGAAATCACCCTCTATATATTCACTTAATGATCAGGATAAACCTGCTACATTACCTTCAGTGTGGGAATTCTGACTGGAGACCAGGAAAACACTGGAGGAAAGGAAATATCTACTTTATGGCACTGCAGAGTAAATGGAATGTGCAGCTAACAGCCCTACATAAACAAAAGCTGCTGTAACAACCATGCACAAATACTAAACATACAATCCATTTTAAATAACCTTAATGTTGTCTCTGTGTGTTCAGTACAATCATCATCATGGCTAGGCTTCGCGAACGAAGACAATGATGCAATGATAAATGATATTGAGGTTGGTAACCATTCTAGAGAAAGAAAATCAAATATCCTCCAGCAGAGACATCCTTTGCTTTCATTCAGAAAAGAAATTTTCCCTCATGTTTATGTTTGTAGAGGAAAAAGCCCCAACCTATTACTTATGTAGTGTTTGGTTTTGCATTCTAAGAAGAATATCAGTAAGGTTTTTAAAAAGAAAACATACAACTGTCGTTCCTTCTAACAAAAATGTGGATGAAGCTCAAGACATTTATGTCTTATTATGTCTGTAAGCATTGCCTAGTACAATGCTGCCAATGAAGGGAGCTTGCACTTAGTTGTATCATATTTCAGTAAAAATGCACCAAATTGGATCACTTAGTTTAGAGGAATTCAGATACAGATATTTGTTCAGATAAAAAAAATTCTATATCCTGTTCTCAGTGTATGCCAAAGGGTTTTCCATCTCATCTTGCAAGAGTTAAAAAAATCCTCACTGAAAGAAAGAAGGAACTTTTTTACATATTGTACCTAGAAACAAGATGCTTCACCGTGTGCATGACACCAACAAGAGTCATTTACTTGGCACAAAACTTCCAAGAATAAATTTCTCTAACTGCGTCGTCCCAGAACAGAGGCATGAAAACTCATCCTTGCTTAGTACATGCCATAAAAGAATTTTAGGTTTAAATTTTGTGTTGAAGAAATTCAACTTCACTCATTTTAAAGAAAAGCAAAAGCATGTAGAAGCTGATGTCCAGACACCTCGCAGACCTTGCTGATGTCAACAATAGGACTTCAGAGCTCAAATGATTGCCTGTAATAGATGGATCAACATAGTCCTCAAGAAAAACAAATGGGGAAATACATTGTAAATGGGAGGAATATTCTATTGGGGTAAAAAAGGTGTTTTTCTCTCAGTCTTCATTCTGTTTAATTAAATGCATGTTTACTGAGCACATACACCAAGTTGAATGGAAGAGACTCCAGTGAAGGGATTTCCCAACTTGGAAGAGAAAACCAGTGTACAATTTAAAAATGTATCTCTCTAATGTATCTCTAAAGAGGGACAAACTTCTTGGTCTATGGGAGTTTTAATGTTGGGGCTTTGAGTCTCACTGCTTTATTCAATAGCTGTAGTTGAACTCTGTAGGTTTAATGGCTGTGCTATTCACCTCTTACACTCTCACAGGACACCAGGCTACATTTCACTTTACACTGAGGGAAATTGGTTTCATGTTTGAGTGGGAAGTTTAGCAGGGATTCATATATGTCAGTATGCAGTTGGTGGGCTGGGCCCATGGCATCTGCACATGAAGTGAAGGATTGAGATGGACTCTCCAGATCCAGTCCCTCCATCAATTTGTAATTTTGCACTGAATTTCAGCACAGATTTGGTAGACTACACTCTTTTAAAAATCAGAATATGAAAAAAAAACCAAAAAAATAACACCTCCACTCCTGTACAGAAAACTGTACTCATTGAGATATAAAAGGGCATCTTCAAAGCCTTTAAGCAAGGCATTACAGGGACCAGCAACAGAACTTGGCATCACCAGCTGGTTTTTGTTATGACAATGCTCTTTGATCTCTTCTTGCCTAAACATATTTAAACAAATAGAAGCACCACTGATAATCTGATATCAAGGAACTCTGCCTTCAGATTTCTCATTCTGTATGTGAGAAATGGTTATTAAGTATCACTGGATCTTGAAAAACACTAAATCTCTGTTCAATTTACGTAAGGAAAACATAACTCTATGCTTCACTGGGTGTTGAAGAAACGCATGCATCACTGTAGGCGTGGAGTAGTCAGCAGCTGCTTCTTGTGCTGTTTATTCTGGAGAAACATTTTCCCAGGCATCACTTTTCATTAAAGATACTTGCCCACATGTATCATTCTGTGAAATGTAGAGTGGGGATAATAAATCATATTACCAGAGGGAGATGCCACCGCACATTACACTAAAAAAATGCTACCTTATGATTTTGTTTAATATTGAGGAAAGGCAAATCTTTCACATCACTTAGCATCGTGGGAACCGAGCCTGGCAGAAAGCAACCTGGACTGGGAGACAAATCCTTGGCTAGAATAGCATAGGAATAAAAAGCATATAATTTTTAAGTTACAAATATTATTTAAATAATTTATTATTCTTATCTTCTCTCAGTTCAAATAGCTGTTACACACTGTTGGTTATTTCTACCACATGTGTAGTCGATGATGGCATTTTCTAGTTCTACCATGTAATCTTGCCATGCAGACAGGGCACAGAATGACGTCTTGTTGCCCAAAACCCAGGAACAGTTGTTTCAGCTCTCTGCTCCTAGTTTCCTTCCCTGTATTCAAAACTTTTAGATTTCTCTCTTTAGAAAGCCCCTATGACTGCATGGCCTTCTATGAGCCAGGCTGCATGTGACTGAGG
This sequence comes from Empidonax traillii, assembly GCF_003031625.1. Taxonomy (NCBI): domain Eukaryota; kingdom Metazoa; phylum Chordata; class Aves; order Passeriformes; family Tyrannidae; genus Empidonax; species Empidonax traillii. Next base: position 89,177 of record NW_020955771.1, on the reverse strand, counting down.
TCCTAAGCTCTGGTTCCCTGGTTTGCAGAATGGGGATACTGCTGTATTTTGGTTTCTTTGAGAGAGACATGTCCCAAAAACTCACCAAGGCCTTCTTTGTAATAATAGGAATAATAATAATAACTCATGACCTATGGGAACGATTGAAAGGACTGAGTTTGTTTAAACCAAGGGAAGAAGTAAATTGTAGGTGCAAATGATAACACTCTTCCAGTACACTAAGTACTCCAGTGAAGATGATGATGATGATGATGATGACAATAATAATAATCTGATGTCCATGTCTGCAGTGAGCAGGGTGTGTGATACATGATCTTGCAGCAAGAGAAAGGCAGTGTAACAGTAGGGAAAGATCTCTATACATGAAGATAATTGCACATAGGAAGAGTAGGTTCATGAGGAAATGTCTCCTTAGTAAGGCTTTAGAAAAAGCTGACACTGCCTTGAGACATAAGGTTTGGACTACATCATCTCTCCAGTTTTATTTTCTGGTTTTATTTTTATCTATCTCTAAAGCAAACCTAACATAGTCTTCAAAAAGTTCAAATTCTTCTTGCACTGTACTTTTTTTGGAGCCTTATTAAAATTCTTGAAAACTTTTGAAATTATGGAATGAATAGCAGATTTAAAGTCATCCCAGAAACTCAAAACATATTTTGCCAGTGCACTCAGTATAATTTATGTCCATACTCAATATCCACCTTTTTCCCCTTGACACGATACACGAGATGTCGCTTCAACTGTAAAGTTTCCTCCTGATAGATAGCAAGAGCATTCAGAAGTGATTTCAAATGCCATTTCTAGTTGTGAGCTATTCTGAAAGGACTGTTTTCTCTATGGGTAGTTTTTCTTTTCATTGTTGCACCAGGTAAACAAGAATTATGTCTTGACATCTCTTCCAGACTTAATATAGCCACAAGAACGATCAGGTATTTTGCGGCTAACTTGTGGGAAGGAGGTCTCAGTATTACCACAGTGTGAAATTGTGTTACTGTGGGTTTTGCAGTTTTGTTTTGGAGCCAATTGCCCCTTCAGAATTCCTTAGACCACAGAACTCTTCTAGGGACACAGGGTCTGGCATAACAATCTTTCCATCCACATAGTGACGTTGGGCTGTTAGAGTCAACCTGTCCACTGTGACCGCCAACAGATCCTTTCAGACAGTGTGCAATAATTTGCTCTTCAAATGCTTTAGACTTCCACTGCAATCAGCCATCATCCTCTGGAGTCCACTAAGTTCTTGTGTCAGTAAAGTTCTTCTACAGGAAGCCTCCTCCTCATCTGATATTTTACATGATAAAACTTTTATAAAAAGTTAAAGCCATAATATCGGTGTATTGATGCCTGCACTACAGCCAACTATTTTCAGTAACAGCTGTCAGGCTCAGTGCTGCATCCGATCTCTTGATAGTGTTTATAATTTTCTTATCTTCCAAGAGATTTCCAATGAATGTGGACAAGAATTTGTAACAACTAATTTTTTTCTTCCCTTTCTCTTATATATCCAAAATATTACTGTGTCATTTATCAAGTGGATTTTTAATTGGCAAAATAACATCAGAACTTGAACTTTGCTAGTTTTGTTAAGGACACATCTGCCTTTCACTGTTGGATTTTATAACAAGGCTGGATTTTGGTGTCTTACCTGTACAATATATATATAGAGAGAAGATAAGTGTGCTTATGGACAAGCTTGCTTCCCATTTGAGGAATTTTCCACAAATATATTTTTCTTTCTCTTTTTCATTCCATTTTCTATCCTGCCACCACAGGTTATTGCACCTTGTTGAACAGGAATAAGGAATACTGCATATTACTAAGAATCTATGAACGAGTCTTACAAGGAGAATTTAGTATTGTTATCAGAAATTTTCTTAGAACATTGACATTAAAAGGAAAATCACTTTCACTGCAAACTGAGACCAGTGTCAAGGAAAAGGACAATGGTAGGAGAGAGAAATTATGCGACAGTTAAAAATCCTTTCTTGGTGATACTGCTTTATGGCTCTTGGTTGTATTTATAGTATCAGAAGAGGCTTCAACTCTTTCTCACTTCAGTACTGCCTGTTAGCAGATCTCAGCCAGTCTTTCCAAAACCTGGACTTATAATTTGGACTGGAAACTGTGGTCTGTCACAATAAAACACAGTGTTAGCCTCTGTCAACCTTGGAAGGACATATAGGTCACTTATCAATTGCACTGTCTCACAGATTAGGGAGAGTCCTAAGAGAAACCCAACCTACCCCCTGTTATTACTAGGAACAGCATGATTCTGAGTACCTGCTTCTTCCATTTCAGCCTGTGATAATTCTCATCACATTGAAGTTGGTCTTCTCCAAAAACTCTCTGTAACAATCCCTCTGCCAGTGCATTCACTAATCCAAAATTATGAAAACAAAGAAAAATCTTTATAAGTATATTCCATACTCATCTTGGCTGCACTGAATCAATGTACTTCCTTGGTACAAAGGAACACATAGCAATACTCTGTTTTTCAATGGTGCAAGGGTCTAGGTTTTCATAAACTTGAGTGTAGCAGTCTCATTTTGGTATTTATGATCCTTGATTTTCCTGTGATCTCAGGAAAATCCCTGAGATGTCACATAAGTACAAAAAGAATACATTTGATGGGGAAATACAGTGACATGCAAAGTTGGAATTCTGTGACATAAACCAGTGAATGGGATTGAATTCTCCTTTCTTCTCCAGCTATGGAGTTGGGTTCCAATAAGATAGCTTTATAATAGAGATGTTTTGTGTTTCCTGACAAGGTATAGAAAGGCTTCCCTTCATTATTTCAAAATGAAATCCAACTTTCTCCTAATGCTAAAATGATCTGCGATATAGGAATTCTGACTTTATAAGACCTTTTTTTTTTACCTTATTTTATATGGTTTCTTTCTGTTTTGTTTTTATTAAGGTGTTCTGACTCTTAATTGAAGGATATATTATTATCTATGCCTAGATCCAGTGTCTAGGTACATAACTGCAAACTGATTCAAGAGATGACCCCAAATGACCCTTTGGGTCTGAAGTAAAAAGGGTCTGAGGTAAAAAGTCTGAAGATTTCCAAGAAACCTGAGGATTGGGCCAAGTCCAACAGGCTTACAACAAAATATAGAGCTCAGCTCACAAGACGAATAGGCTCTATGAAGTTTGATTCTTACTGTTATTGCTGAGCAACTCAAGGTAAGTATAAGGCAATAATACTGAAACCTGTCGCTTGGTATGTCTGTCCCGATGAGATGCAATTGAGAGACTTGTCTTGAACTTTTACAGACTTCAACCCCTTCCAGTCAGAGGGAAGAGTAGATCTCCCACTAACTTTCAGAGCTGCTTGGAGATAAGCCATGGTGTAATACAGACACCTGTGGAACATCTGGAGGAGATTTGGTGACAAGGTACACTCCCACACTGGCTGTGACTTTGTGACAAACAACAGAGGAAACTCCTCTGGTTTTATCCAGGTTGTACCGTAGCTTTGACTTTCCAGTGACATATATACCCAAACTCAGTTTATGCCTACAGGAGTGGAAGAGGTCACACAAAACATGCTGTTTATAGTTGCAGTTTACCTCCAGTTTGGCCAACACCTAAGCCTTGTCCTAAGAGGGGCAGACCACAAACATTTCTCAGCTCTGTTTCTTTGCTTACATCTGCTACTTCATATAACTGAAACCTCACCGTGAAGCTTCTGAGAATGAATATTCAGTGAAGAAATGTTTGTTTTCCCTATGGTACACATCAGATCTCAACAGTTATTCAGAAATACCTGATGGCCCACATTCATGGCCATGTGGGAGATGGCCATAGATGTCTGTTAATGAGTTTATGATTTCAGATTTAGTTTCCATCTCTTACCTCTCTATCTGCTGTTCATAATAATGAGCTCAGGGACATGATTCACTGGGAGGAGGGGACTCCCTTAACATTTTTTGCTCATTCCCACTAACAGAAGTAGTACTGGGACATAATTGTGCTTGTAATCTCAGAGGTGCTTCTACTGCATCCTTTCAAACCAGTGAAGAGCAGATTTTCAAAGATATGAAGAAGTCTCTGTTTGTTTCCCACTCTGAGAGAAGCAGAATGGTCTGAAGTCAAAAAGTTTTTACATCAATCCTTTTGGGGACACTTAAAGCAAATCTGAGACCTCTTTGAAGTTATACAAGCATCTTTCAAAGGAAGAGGTCAAAACCAGCAGAGAGCACAAACACGGCAGCAAAGTATAAATTAGACAAAAATTCTGCTAGAGCTATAAAGGGGGAAACACACAGCTTTTAAAAATGGCCCTAATTACTTCTTGCTTCAGCTCAGATTGCTTGCATCCCTAGAGGGAAGAATGCCTGATATAAAGAGGAGGTCTTGTTGTATTTGTAAAGATTGCCATTGTTTGGAGTGATTCAAAAGATGAAAAGAAGCCCAGTGTGAGAAAAACAAGAGAGATCATGCATTCCAACACCACTGAAAAGGCTTAGAGAGGAAAAGATGTGATTTCTGGGCATCATGCAATTTCTGAAATAACATCTGTTCCAATTAACCTCTTGTTCCCAAGAGTCAGAGCTCTCCATGAGGTTGAAACACAAGGTAGTTGTTGAACTGTCCTCTGGCTGACAGTCTATGAGGTGCACAGCACCAGTGGCCAACTCTCTGGGCCCCAGCAAGGTGAGATGCAAGGTTTGCTGTCAGTGAAGAAAGACAATGAACTCTTCTGGAACATAAGTCATCCAGGACAATGCTTTCTTCTCAGGGCTCAGCATATGTCCGGAGAGTATGTTTGAGACAAGGTTAGACTGGAATTCTGGTGCCATTTAAAAAAACAATGAACATTGTCCATTGTAGCAGAAAAAGAAGAAGAGCAATTGCTAAAGTTAATTTTTGTATCCTGAACAGTTTTTGAAATACCACATTCAGAATCACAAAATCCAAGGAGGAAGAAATGGCAAGTGCGAGGTAACTCTAGATTATTCAGTATTTTAGTCAGAAAAGGCATTTAAAGGCATCAGCAAATATTGCAGTGTATGAGAATTAAAAGAGGAAAAACCTCAATAGGCCTGGAGAATCATGTAACAGGTCATGTTCAGCATCCAGGACAACTGATTTATCAAATAGACAGCTTCTGACAAGAAAGTAGGGAAAGGACATCTAAGCAAATCCTACTACAGTATATATTCCTCTGAAGATATTTATATCTGCTCATATGGGGCAAGCCTTGGCCTTTAAAAATACAAACTCTAAGTGTGTACAAATTCTTAACACAAAACATAAAAAAAGGGAAACTGCAGCATCCAGATACATGTGGAAAGTTTCACACAAGTTATGAAGGTTAGTGGGAAAGAAGCCTTCCAATCTAGTGTCATAATCCTTGAGTTTATAAAATGCTACAGGTACTCGTTACCTTGTGCAGTGCTTTTCTAAACCTGGAGGTTTTGTATTGCTGTTTACACTGACATAAATGGGAATTAAGACCACAGGTATGGGAAAAGGATTACACAATTGTATAGCATTCAATATCTTCAGAAACTAGGGCTATCTCTGGGAGGTAGATGTTCATTAGAAAATGTGTGAAGGCATACGTAACTTTGTGATGCATGAGTAAGTCTTTCCCATTCCCAAACGCTGAGTCTCCTCCATTGGGTGACCAGCCTGGGGATGCCCTTTTTATGTTCTCCTGCATGCTTTATGCTTATGTGGCTTCTGGTGTTTTGTGAAGACCCAGAAAGTTTCCCCCAGATGCCCACCTCTAGTCCCTGAAGGAGGTGTTACAGGGCTTCTGTGAACGAACATCTTGCCATTACTGGCTATGTTTCTCCACCAATTTTTGCTGCCAAACATTACTAGCAAACAATGTGCTTTGAAAGCATTACCCCCATGATGCTGGCTCTCTGGATAATAGGCAGTGCATCCCTCATGTATTTCAATAACTGCAGTAGGTCACCTTCTTGCTGAATAACCATTTTCAGTCAGGAGGCTCCTTCCCTGGTGTGATGATCAACTCTGTTTGAAAAGTAAAAACCCTGTAAACTGCCCTTGATGAGTCAGAGAGGGTTTGCTGTCTCACTTCACTGACGTGTTAGTTGCAGGAACTCACCTCTGATTTTACCATGTGGAGGTGGCTAATGACTTCCAACAGCTCTAAATAACACCTAAGCTGGTAAATCTTCTGTCTCCTTCAGCTTTGCTGCCTGGAATATGCAGCTGAGCTGCTGGCTGGGCAAACACCTCAGTCAGGACATATTAGAAAGTGATCTGTCAAACTACAGTTGTACAATAAGAATAATAATGTTCCATTGTGCTGCTGCAGGTACTACTTTTGCTTTAACTGAAATGATAACATTTGCTCTGGACATGTTCCCAGGAAGTGGATGGCTGCTCATTCAGCCTCTTACTTCAACTCATATGCAGTAGCAAAGAACTTCTCCCCAGATCACAGTGTCACATTTGCTCACAAAGAGCTCTTAAAAAGCAGCCTTCATTCACAGCTCCTTTATTGCTCTAGTTCAGTACACACACAACTTTTTTCTGTTGGTTTTTCCCAGAAAGAATAGGGGTGATCTTGCTAACTTGTTTGCTACAGGCATCCCAGAAGAAGAGGATGTACATTTTAAAAATAGTAATTTACCATGGGTATACATTGCCCAGCGATTAAAACAGTCATTGCAAATACTTCCTTTTCCTGTTTGTAATCACTTTTATCTGGTTAGAGCTCTGAATCTATTCTGCTGATTGACATCCATTGGATGTTTTACATCTTGTAAGTAGAAATTCTTAAAATTTCCATACGCTTACCAGTGAGTCGAATTACTGTTGGTCTACTAATTTACATATCTTTCTGAAATTCACTAAGTCCACTAGTAAAGATTTGGTATTGATTGTGTGACTCATTTCTTGGGATGAAAATCTGAATGGACTGTGTTAAATTGCTGTTATTTTTAATGCTGTTATTTTTAAAAAGGCTAGTGAATCATTGGTTGATGATAGGCAGTAGTTTATGCACCATAGAAAGGATTCTGGGAACTGATTATATCCCTCAGGAAACAGTATTTGGAGTCTGATGGAATCTAAATGAAAAAAGTTTCTGCACAATGCTGAACTTCGGAAAAAGCCTGGGGAGATTCTGGCACCCTGACTGACCCTAGGTAGTTGCAGCATAAGTAACCAATTGTCATGTATTTACTGACCACCCCTGCCTCTGGGGCTGAAAATAGTTTTCTCCAGGTGGATTTCCAGAGAAAAGGCCAATCGAAAGTTTTCGTAAAGCCTCTGCCAATTACATATTTAAGAAAACGGAAGAGAAGGTGATTGCACAGATGAAATTAGTAGCCATGTAGGAGAGGCAGCAGGCCCCAAGTGGGCCAGGGCCCCCTCCTGCCCCGGGCTCTGGGCTGGGGGCAGGTGTGGCACTGAAGCCCCCCTTCTCTCCTGTAGGAGAGTAGAGAAAAAAAAACTTTAGAGAAGGACTGACTGCCTGGACAAGACTGCTGCAGAAGAAATTCCAGGCAGAGATAATGGGCCTTCAAGGTCAAAGCTGGCAGCTGGAGAGAAGAGAAAAAGCTGTGAAGTGGGAAGGAACTCCTCTCCTCCTCTCTCTCTCTCTCTCTCGCTCTCTCTCTGTCTCTCTCTCTCTCTCTTCAGCAGGGAAAAGACTGAAAACTAAAAAAACCCTGCCACCTGTAGAAGTTTACTGGGGTGAGGAGACTCCCATGCAGCTCATAGAGGAGCTTACACTGAAGTAAGTGGATGCACGAGGAAGCTGAGACTTCATGAGAAGCCTGAAATGAAAGAATCCTGCTGGAGACCTGTGGCTGATGGAGAGAGAGAGAGACCTCCGCTGGAACAGAATGGCTCGGGTAGGCCTGGGATCTTGGTGAGAGATCGGTGCTGGTGCAGCTGAATTTGTGACCCTGAGAGACAGCAGAGAATGGAAGAACTGTTGTCTGAGGGATGAACCCATGTTGGAGAGGTCTATCATAGACTGTTCTTCATGGGAAGGGACCCCACAGGAAACAGGGGTGGACTCAAAAGCCATTATCCCCTGTGACTCTGGGGTGAAGATCCATGGTGGGCAAGTGTCCCTTTGCAGTCCATGGAAGACCCTACAGGACCTGGGTAACCCCTCAGGCTCCGGTCTTAGCCCAGGAGGGGAATAGGCCCAGCCCTGAGGCCGACATAGAAGAGAGAGAAAGAGAAACAGTTCCAGCTGCAACAAATAGGAGTTGTCATCCTAGAGATAATAGAAGAAGAACATTTGAGTGCTGCAAAGTTATTTAAGACCTAGAGCTCTGGAAAGAGAGAAAGAGACTGCTTCTCCTCCTGAACTGATACAAAGGGGGGAGAGGTATTTCTGTAAATACATAGCATTTTTGTCTGATTAGAATTGTTGTAGATATAGTTCTTTAATTTTTATCTTGCTAGTAATAAATCCTAATATTATTCTCCCCAGTCAGGTCTCTTTTGTCTGCGCAAACCTTCTCTCAACCTTATAGCAATTGTGTGGAGGATAAGAGAAAATTGCCCCAGAGCCAACCCATGACACCAATGCATAACAGCAGCAAAAGCCATCTTTCAGCAGTTGGTAAGTTTGTCTGAAGAGGTTAGAATGCCTGAAGTTCAAAGCCTTCCTGAGGAGGAGACTTGGTCTTCTCAAATCCCTCATTCCTGTAGGTACTCAATCAAACTGGCAGGGTGTAGTCCACCCAGAAACTCATGCTTCCTACTTTTTTCTTAGCAACAGTAGTGTGTTTTGTGTACAATATGCTAATATTCACTGGAGCAGGGCCACACACCTAGGACTTCTCCTTGTCAGCTGAATGCTCTAACCTCTAGACTGGGGAGTATTTCCATTGACTCCAGTTCCAGCACAAAGCTTACTATTTATGCTGTTCACATTAGTAGAACTCCAACTGAAAGACAGAGGGTGGCATTCACAAATGTGTTATATATCTGGTGATGAGACCATTTGCTTAGGAGAACAGAGACAACAGATATCTGGAGGCAAAACAGGAAGTTGAAAATAAGTGTCCTTTCACCCATGATGTCCCAGTATCTGGCAAACCCATTATATTTTAAACTACTTATGCAAAAAGGACTTCCATCAAATCTGGCTCTTCCGTTGTGGGCTGTGAGACCAGATCTGAGGATTCCTATCAATCTTCGTCTGCAAGAATTACTGTGACCATGTGACTATTAGGGCTTGGATATGACTTAGGTGATTTAGCACTGAATCCTCCCACACTCATTTTTTCAGGATCTCTGGATATGTAATTAGCTCAGCTCTGTACATTTTGCACCTGAGATGAGTACCTAAGCATTTGGCACTACAGCCCCAGTCACCACAGTATGCAGGTCTTTTGTGGGATCTGTTTGTCACCCTCTAAACTAGGTAGTTCTCTATGTCTAGCAGCAATAAACATCTTTGACAGAAACACAGGTGCTAGGCAACCAAGAGGTATTTTTCAGATTTCACATCCTAAAAAGGCAGTTGGATGCCAATGTTTCTCAGTGGCATTAGATTCTGCTCTTAAAACACAACCAAGGACTGCAAAGCACAAGAAAAACATCATGATTTGTGTCCCTGCTAAATGTTTTTGAACAGACATCTGATGCATCCAAACCAAGGTCAGAAAGTGTGAATAAAATCACAGCATCTTTTGCTGGGTGGAGGGAAGTGAAGCTGGAGCATGAGCAGCTATATTAGAATCGCTCAGCATGAAATCATAAGGATGATTCAAAGGTGTAAGCAAGAACCAGCCCTTAAAAAAAAGTACAGAAAGCAAACAAAAGTCACAGAAAGGGACAAAGTTTGCAAACGCACTTTAAAAAAAGATATCATTTTAAATCTGTCTGATTTCTGCATTTGAGTCACATACTAGGATTTGGATGCCCTTGAGCTATGATGCTGATGATTATTCTTCCTGCTGGTATCAGCACATCCAAGGTCACTTGCACTACTTCATCTCAGCTGGGTCAGGAAGGCATTGCTGACTCACTATGCTTCAAGAAAAGACCAGGAGCAAGGTGGAGGTGGGGGGAGGAATTAAGGGCAGCTAAAACAAGGCTCTTCACTGAATGGTTCCTCACATCACTGCCTAGAGCTTTGCCAGATCCCCCAGTGGATTGCTTCAGTTGCCCAATGCAGATGACCATCCAGGACAGAGGCGGGTGGGGATGCACAACCCTACTGTGCTGCTGCAGCACAGCAGTGGTTAGGGCCACAGTGGACATCTTATGTGGCTGTTGTTTTCTGCTTGGGCCAAAACTATAGGGAATGGGTTTATCTTTAGGGCTACAGCATTGTGTATGCACTGAGAACAGATCCTCCTGCTGGCTGCAGTGGCTGTCCAATGTGCTGGAATGAGGGCAGCTGCTGCAGTGATTCCTGGATGCAGTGGGGAGCTTTATAGCCAGGGTAGTGCAGAGGGTCTGCAACTACCAGTTGCAGCAACACCAGAGCAGTGGTGAGAGCCCTTTTCCCCCTTCCCTTCTTGCTCAACTCATGATTGCATGCAGAGCACTAAAAATCCCTTCATGCTTTGGGTCATTTAGGTTTCCCAGGTCATTCAATTTTCCCCCATAAAATGCCAGTGTGACTTGCACTAGGACCCATGACAGGCAACCAGAATATTTCTCACAGTTATCTTTGAGTCATTTTAGCTGATATTAAGCTAAGTTTGGGTAAACAAGGGACTTGTACAGTTAAATTATCCTCTGTGAGGTAGGGTGTTAGCTCTCACTAAAGCTTTGCTTTTTCATACGTTTCTTTTTGAATCTGCTCTTGGTAGCTAGCGTTACAAATTTGTAACTTTTCCTTCACTGACATGATAGCACTAATTTGTCCTGCTTTTTCTCAGCTGCTGACTTTCACAAAGCTTGTGAGAACATAAATATATTTGAGACTCCTACCCTTCTTTTAAATTGGCTTGAAACTACTCAAGAGTTTCGACAGTCTTTAGGAGGGCAAAGGACAGAGAGATAACAGGACCTCTTAAATTTCACTCTCTAGGAAGATAGGCTAAAAGAGGTATTTCTTTTTCTTAGCAATCCTTTAAGGGATTTTATGATGAAAAGACAGCCCTGGAAAACTAAATAGTGCAGAAGCCATTATGAAAAGCAGTAATATTTTTAGAAAAAACAAGGTGAAAAAAATTCCCTCTTTCAATTCTCTTCCATCTGATTGGTGATGTGTTATATTTATGCAGTGAAATAGGTCTCTGAAAAAGGCCATAGCCACACATATGAACCATTTTTTATAAATGACTTCTTCTCTACAGCCTTCATGAGTGGATTATTAACTCTCAACATACCATAAACAGAAAAATATCTTGGATCTCCTAGGGAATATCTGAAAGAAGGGACAGACTAGGAGACAAGCAGAGCCTGTCTGTGTAAGTTGTACCCAAGCCTTAAATTTAGAGTGTTCACCCCTGACTAAAAACACGTGAACACCAAAAAAAGACAATTGTTTGAACCTGGGATCTATCAGATATTTTTGGAAGATTTTTGACCAAAAGTTGAGTTTGCAGGTTATTATGTTGCATATTGCACAGTCCTCTCTGGTTGTAAAGGGAACAGCTGGTTGCTTTGGGTTCATTTCCTCCCTGGTAGGGCTCTGGCTGAGGGGCCTTGCTCTAAAGGATATGTTCACATCCCACCACACCAGTGGTTAATGCCTCTGGTCTGGAGCTTTGCATACAGATCAGCCCTGGCATTCATTTTTGTTGAGCAGAAAATTCAATCTCAAAACCAGCAGGTTTTCATATGTAGCTTGGTGTCTGTGTGTAGAAGTGAGGAATTTTGCTTGCCAGTACATGTGAATATCCATGCCCCTGGGCAGATCAATATAGTCAGAGTAAGGGTATGCTATCAAATTCTGGCACCACTCTAAGCTTTCATGCCAAAATGAAAACTGCCCAGGAAAACTGAGCAGCTAACTACAAGAGAAGAAAATAGATGTAAATAAATAAATAGATGTAAATAAAAATTCAATGTTCATATTAATTCAATTTGACCTATCCACAGCTTTCTCTTCTGGGATTTTAAACCCCTTCCAGTTGCCCCAGGACAATATCTTTCACTGCCTCTGCTTTTGAAACGATGTTTTGTGAGTGATTCAGTGCTGTGGGCTCACTCTGATTGCACCCATAGGCAGGTCAATGCTCCTGGGGCTGGCAGGATTTGCCTACAAAATTGTTTCTAAACCAGAAGTAACACAGAAGTTTCCAAGCTGCTGAATCTGGATATAACTTGAACAATAGGAGGAGAACAAAGAAACCCCATCAAAACAAAACACAAAAAACCCCAACCAACCAGACAAAAACAACTACCTTCTCTTGCTTCCCAAGCGAAAAAAAAAGGGTCTGAATAAGCCCAGCAGAGTCTGTGAGGTCTCCTTTCTGAACCCACTGGATCCCAGGGATCAACAGCCCATTTCAGCGGCAGACAAAGGGCTGTCAGCTGTGGCAGCAGTGAATGCTGATCAGTTAACCCAATGGTGGGTCGAGAGTTTAGCCTGACAGCAGCAACCACACGTCTGTCCTGCTGCCTGTGGTAACTTGGATCACATATGACTGGTCCCCAAGATTCCTCTCTTCTATGGAATCATCCAGATCAACTTCCCCAATTTTTCTGGAATATCTTGCTGTAAACATATATAGGAAATGCAATGGAGTTACCTATGACAGTATAGCTGCCATGAACCATGGGTTTAGCTATACCCTGAAGGGTCAGATGTAGCTCTGCATGCTGTGTCAGGATGTGTTTCAGACCTGTTAGAGAAAGAAAGTGACTGAAGTAGAGACAGGGTGACCTACCCTTCATACCAGGCTTCATATTGGTCCCTGGTACAAGCACTTTGTACAGCTTGTTATTTCTAGCATGGATCTTTCCATAAATTGAACAAGAGAGGAATTAGGCCAATGCTGAGGACTTGTGAAAAATCTACCTAACAGCATTGTCAGGAACCGACCATTCAGTAGGAATTAGAGAAAGAACAGATGACTTGAAATCTTATAGCTTAAATCCTATTAAGATATAACAATTCACTTTTCCTGGGCAGTTTAAGATAAGAAAGGAAGGGTGTAGATAGCAAAATATGCCTTGATGTATTTTGTCCTTTCCTTTGTTGATGCCATTTTACAAGCTCTAGAGAGAAAGACCCAGGAAAAGCCTGAGGGAACAATCTTGACAGAACTCCAGTTAGTAATTCTTTTAGGCTTTATACTTCAGTCCTGTTCTCCAGTGTTAGTCATCTGCACAGAGGCTGAGGAATTACGCCTTTTTCTTCAAGTTTTCCTTTTCCCATTTATATGTATTGATTTTCTTTGCTCTTGCACGTGTTTGAAATTATCATTTCGGTCTTACCCCAGATCCCAGCAGCATTTTCTTCACCACTTACCAGGTTAGAGTTTACACCACCACATTTTCTTGAATATTGTCAGAGGTTACAGAAACCCTGGAACAACAGTCACTGATCTATAAGTAGCCAGGGAGGACAAGGGAGGAAAATTTTGCAAGACCTATCTTGTGGGGTCTATATTTGGGGTGCAGCTGTAGAAGGCACAGTTTGACCTGCAGGGATCTGATGGCTCTTTTCAGAAGGGCTCACCCCCACACTGACACTCCACAGCAAACACTCAATAATGCTGTGGCAGCTGATGAGCTGCAACTGCTGCTAGTGACACCACTCATTATTAACTCCCTCTTACCATCTGCTGGTTTTATGGAGGGCTTGCCTTTTGCTTTCCACTTAGGGTAGGGGTTTGGGGGCCCTAATTCTTCTTTGGAGCCATTCTTTCCAGCACCAGTGGAGACAACAAATACTGATTGTGCTCTTGTGGAGGGGAACTCCTCTGATTTCCATGGGATCTTTGCCAGAGCACAAACACTGCCATTTGACTGCTCTTCCTCAGATTTGACCAGAGATCTGAAAGTTAGGAAGAGTCTTCTGCAGAGTGTGACATTAATGCAAGTCTCCAGGATGGTCTGTCCAGGACAGACTGCCCTGCCAGAATGGTTCTTTTTCCCTGACAGCTGGAGAGCTGCAGGCAGTAGCAGTTTTGTGTAGTAGCATAGTATTATATATAGCAGGCATAATACAAAATGAATGAGTGTTTCTCTTAGAGTGAACGAATGAATTGTAATACCAGATCCAGAAAATTTGGACCTGGGGAGCATGCTGTGAAACTGTTAATAAAGAAATATGTTTTCTGCAAATGGCATCATTGCCTTTCTTTAAAATAAAATGTTTGATAGATTTGGGATTTAATCTGATTTCACACACAGAATACATCACAGCTTATCCTGTAAAAGCAGCTGCTAAGCCTGGCCACATGCATACACAGATGCTGATTTTACAACACAGGCAGTGATAAGCACCTGAGAAACTGAGATCAGTGAAAAACTGATAATGTGTTCTTGACACTGCAGAGTGTGAAAGGAATTTACGGTGAATAGAGATAAAGTAAAAATGTAAGTGAATGCAGGGCTCTGAATTAACAGCCACAGCATCTTCTGTCCTTTTTTCCTCTCAAAGTAAGTAGGTAAGGGAGCAACAATGCAATGTTTGCTGGAGAGCTCATTAGCACTAATGGTATTATGATATCAAGCAGAGCTGAAGGGTGAACTTCAGAAAAAAAGTCACAAGTGAAGGTGACCAGGAGGCAGTTTTATTGTCTGGAAGTAGAAATGAACATGAAAATTCAAAACTGTCCTCAGACTAGAAATGCCAAGACATTTCCTTCTGGAAAGACAGGAACCTGTCTTTTCCAAATTAAAATGTGTGCACCGGGATCTCAACCACTTCATCTCTATGAGTGAAATATAGCCAGGCAATCCAGAAGCTCCTGTTGGAATCTGTACGGTCCCAGTCATTTCAGTGCCTCACCAGCAGAACTAAGGCATCCTTACCCACCCATTCTTCTCCTGCAAGGGGGACAGGAGGGATTCAATACAGAGCTCTCAGGCCTCCAGACCCACCAGGACCTCCAGTATTAGAATAGGGAATGGCAGAGACCCAGACACCATGGCATCCTTGGTGAAGGCATCCAGGCCCCGAGCATTACAAGCTCACAGGATTTAGCCACTGAGCTCGTACTACTGCAAGTCTCTAGACAAGCTGAAAAAAACCTGGAAAATTCCTTCTCTTTGGCCTGGTTGCCCTTCAAAACCTGTTGGAAGCTAGTTAAAATAATGCAGGTTGATTTTGGTGAACTAGCTAATTCCAATGAATAACAGGGTTGAGAACTGTGCTTGCGAGCTCTGCTTTCCAGTTCAGTTTAAAGGCCCTAGGTGTGGTGCTCTGGTAGTCTTCAGAAGTTTGCAGTCAACAAAGATTAATGGTTCTTTTTTTGTAATATTTTACTTAGGAAAAGTATGTTCAGGATAAAAATACAAGCTTTCAAGATATTTAGAATAAAAATTAGAAAAGCATTTAGAATATATTCTTGCATCTATAGGTCTAGAGGTTTATAAGGTACAGGAACTATGGGTCTAGAGATACTACAGGTAATATTTTCATATTTTGCAAAGCAACACACCCATAGAGAAAACAGTACAAGGCTCAACTGAAGCAATACTAGAGACCTTAAAAGATAATTTAAGTACCAGAATGGCACTGGAATGCTGGCTAGCTAGATATTGAAATACCTCTGAAAATCCAGGATTGAGAATCTGTTGGATTTTTTTAGTAGTAGTTTTTTTCTAAGAAAGGCAGCACCGTGGGTTAAAGGTATGACTCTGGTTTTTGTGGGTTGCTAGCTAGACTGAATTATTAAGGGCATTGAACTCCAGAGAAGAATGAAAATTACTTTGGAGTAAAGGTGATCTAAATGGAAAGCTTTAATTTTAAACCCTTTGAACTACAAGAGTGGAATAAGGTCATGTTTGAAAAATTAGATTCTGCTGCCTCAGTTTTGGCTTTGTTTCAAATGATAAACCCAAGTGCAGATAACTTTCAGCTCTGTGGTCCTCTAAGAAAGACAAGTGTGAGGTCAGACTCTCGGTGACTGACTGTAGCACGTGCTGAAGAAAGGATGGACTGGTTGGTCTGCCTCTGACCATGGCTAACAGGCAGTACCTGCCACCAATCAGTCCCCAAGACAAGAATGAACTCAGGTTTTTCTACCAGGCTGTTGTTTATAAAATGCTAAAGAAATATATTTAATATCTTCAGCATAAGCTGAAAACAACTAAAGCAACCCAATATACTTAATTTACTGAAAAGAGAACAGAGAACAGTCCATGTTCTATGCTCCACCTAGAGCGCCCACACCTCCCACCTTTCTCAAGGAGATGACAGAAGGAAATTCACCTTTACATACTTGCCTTTGGCTCCAGGAAGTCAGACATCAGACCTTGTGTTTCTATCATCTTCCATAAATTCAGAAGGTTTTTGAGGTGGCTACGTTTGCTTGCTTTCGCTGGTATTTCACAGTGTTAGGACTTTTATACTGAGTTTCATGCTAGAGCTAGTGCCCTGAACTCTTCTTTCTTTTTTGATAATTGAAGATGTTGATTTTTATTCTGTTAAGGAATGAGCTGATCACTTTTGGCTCCTGATTTTAATACTTCTGATTTGCTCTGCAGTAACAAGCTATCTTGAATGAAGTTTCTGGGGGTTACTTAGTCCCTCACTGTGAAGGAAGTTTTCTTAAATATGAGTTAACAGTTAAGAGTTGGAATGTATGATCTTAGACATCTTTTCCAACCTAAATGACTCTATGATTCTATGAGTTGCTGTTCTGGTTGAAACCCATTTACGTTTGTTTCAATTTTGGCTTGTTGTTTTGTGTTGGGTTTTTTCCTACAAACTTGGGAAAACTGGGTAAATTGACTTTGCTTAAATATATGTTAACCCTTACAGATTAGCGGTTTTCTCTCAACTATGAAGAAAAACCAGGGAGCCCCTGGTGGTCTAGTGGTTAAGGACGCGGTGCTGTCACTGCCGAGGTCCGGGTTCGATTCCCAGTCAGGGCCCCTCCCCGGGCAGATGGAGCTCGTTTGCCCATAAGGCAATCCATCTACGTCCTGAGGACCTCGCTGCCACCGTCCAAGCTCGCTTGGCCCCAGCAGATGAACCTCAGGATTAAAGGGTGGGCTCAGTTCCGCGCACACTGTGTCTCACCTAAAAAATCCAATGCGCAGGCTGGAAGGTGTAAAGACCTTCCCCGGTTCTTCGTTCGCGAAGACTGGGCCATTATTATATTATGAAGAAAAACCTGAGTCTCTTTCAACCCTCTTGAATATGTGAACTAATATATTTGATAACAGATATTTAATTTAAATTCAGTATATCCAATATAATTGGATTTTAGGTACTGAGACTTTCTACTTAGTTACTGTGTGGAAAAGGAAGCTGGGAACAGAGGAAGGGACCCTTCTTTCAGACCCCTGAAAAGCCAGGGAAAGAGACCACCTATCTGAAAAAGGCAGGAAAATCCCTTTCAGATCATTTTAAAGTTTTTAGGCTGTTAAGGAGATATAGCAACCCTCAGGTACACACTAACAAGTTCTAAATGCTGCTAGAGACTATGTTCTGTCACCTTACCTTTGCGGTCGTTTGGCAGAATAGGGTAAGGAAGGATTTGTGTAAAGGGATAAAGCTTTTCTCTGCTACAACAATGGGAGAGCTCTGGAGGCATCACCTGCTGAACTGAAATTAAAGAGGTCCTCAGCTTGGGAGGAGGAGGCAAGCAAGTAGTTTCCTTCTTAAGACAAAGTAATCTGTAGGGATATATGTACTGGAGTTGAAATTCTTTTTTCAATGAGAAAAGAATGACTTGAAGGTCACGTTGCCAGGACTATGTGAGTGGAGTGTAAGAAAATAGCCTGTTTTTCCTTTCTGAACTCTTCATCAGAAATCCTCTATATCTGTATGGGCCTAAATATGAGGGTCTTGAATCTAAGGAACCCATTTCTTTTCAAGAAGTAGGGGAGAAATAAAACAAGATTATATGGGAAAGAAAATTCTCGAGCATTCTGCACTCATTCTTCTTCAATCACTAACACAGTTCTGAAGCCCATCCCAGCTCAGCAACACTTGTGCTTTGCTGATCCACAAAATACTCTGTGTCCTTCCCAGTCTCCTCCTTCACACTTCATTTGCTGTGAATGATGATGCAACACAGCAGGCATCACCATGGGTACTTCTGTACCCAGCTCTGGATTTAGGAGGTGGCAATAAGGATATACAGGTCCCCTTGCATCCTTGATCAAGCAAATACTTAGCCAAAAGCCAAGCAAACTGTGGTGCTCTCTAGTCACACATGAGGACACACTTGGGCAGCCACATGCAGGCAGACCCCTCAGCAGCACGCTGAGCCGGCTGCTTGTTTCCCAAATCAGAAATGCCTCTTACCTGAGAAGGGCAGAGAAGGGCAGAACAAACTTCTCTGCCTTGACAGAGAAGGGCAGAACAAGCTCTGTTGTATTAGCTTTGGACTTCCCACAATTTGAGTTCCTTCTGTTGCAGGTTCTGGAGTTCCTCTTCTAGTATTGTTTTTGTGGGCCAGACATTCAGCTCAGGGAATTCTGCACAACCTTGCAATTCGTTAATATATAGTGAATTTTCTTACACCATAATTTCTAAAAACAAATGCCATTGCTATATTCAAAACTGTCAATATTTCAAAGGGGTATATACAAATTATTAGTCTCATGGGCTCCTTTTTTGTGGTGCACAATGTGCAAATCCTTTCAGATTTAGAAACTAAGGTGATATTCCTAATGCACTGTCTCTCAGGACATATGAAAGAATGTAACATCATTCAACCAGTTCAATAAAAATCAGCTGATGAAATACTATTGAAATAAATATTGAACCTCATTCCTAAATAGTCCATGGGGCTGTGCCTTAAAAGAAATCAATAATAATGCAGATATGTTGGACCTTAGTCAAGTGAATTGATTTTTACCTTAAAAATAACAAGTAGTTTGACCTGTGCCACCTTAACACAGCTGGAAAAGTAAGCAATATTCCATGAGCAATATCATATGCATACATTAATTTTGGAATCCAAATGTGTTAAGTAAGCAGGATATCTAATGTAAATATTTATATTTGTTGGACATGTTAGGAAGTGTCATCAGGAAAGAGCATCTACCAATATAATAATGTAGCTGTAACAAATATAAGAATATTTGAAACTTTGACTATATGTAACTATTCCCCTAGTGAGCTAAATTCTAGAAATTACTATTAGCTGTAGGACATAGCTATATCTTCATAGCCAGATACAATTTTCAGTGTCAACACCATTTTTCTAGTATGGAGGATATGGAGTATGTAATAACCATCATTCATTGTGACCCTTATCCTCAAGTAGTTTTGGAAACAAAGCCAGGTAAATACATTCCTTTTCCCCTACAAAATAAACAGTATTGAAAAGAATTAACAAAAAAAGCAAGATATTTGTACATGAAAAGGCTGCATTTTCAGGTAGAATCTGACTTTAAATGCATGGAGCATCCCTGCTAGGAGAGTACCAGGAGCAGATTGAACCCAGCAGCTTTGTTCAGTCTGAGCTGAAGAGGCTGAAGCCTGTCTGGCAGCACCTGGTATTTCTGACCTTGATAAAGTTTGTCCACTTTCTACAACCTCAGACAAAAATTATTTCATTGGTAGGAGCTCTAAAACCTCATGTTCTTGACACTGGTAGTCTGCCTTTTTTCCCTACTTCTAATGTAATTAGAGAGAAGACAAAGCAGACTTATACTTTGTAGGACTGCTGAAGGGTCAGAGCCCAGTGGGGTCACTTGTAGAGTATGCTGGCACGTGACACATGCTCAGTGTGTCAGGGCCTCCTGAACCAGCTTTGAATTTTTTTTTTTTAGCTTTTCGTATCGTTATGATTCTAAGAAATATTTAAATTAACATCACAGAAAGAATGAGGGAGCGAAGTCTCCTGCATCGAAGTTAAGATACACTTGGATGAGGATGTATTCAGTTAGTCAAAGGCTCCTCGAAAGACACAGACACTTCTTTGTAAGTAGAGAGGCTTTTCTCTGTTGCAAACAGCATGCTATGCTAGATGGACCATGTGTTTCATCCACCATGGCACTTTTTGCACTCTTGTCTGCTCCAGGGATGCCTCAGTAACTGTGTCAGGAATCTGGAGCCAAAAATGACAGTGAATCCTAAAAAAAAATATTCTGCATAGATATGCTACAGAATTTGCCTGTGGTTAGCAGCACTGACCATGTTTCCTAATATGAAAAAGATGATCACTGGCAGTGTATTAGAGAAAGAGGCTGATAGGGCTTGCAGAAGAAGCATCCTGAATAAAAGCAGCGTGTGTGACATCTAAAGAGAATAAAAAAAGGAGAATGAGTCTGAGTAGAATTGCATTAGTAATGACAAAACTAAAACCTCTATTTTTAAAAAGATGTTAAAATGTCTGAGTGCTTAATGCATTTCAAATCATTCTAATCTGTTTCCCTAGCTGAGTTTGAATGTTTTAGGTAAGTTATGTTGCCTGTTAGTAGGGAGGTGGTGAAGTCCTATGTTCAAATCAAATTTTAAATTATTTTTTAACTAGTAGATGGCTCTAAATATAGATTATGCTTTCACATGTATAATCTTAGGCTAACATTCATAGCAATTGATAGTATTTAACCCTTGCAAACAGCCTAGCCTAGTGATATTTATACAATCTGGGTTTTCCCAAACTTTAGAAAATTGAATGTTTCTTCAGGAAAATTAATCCAAACCATACTTTTCACCTCTAAATCTCCCATGTTGTATTTAAAGCCTCCCTCTCCCTTTTTAGATATAGTAAGCTGCAAGCATTTGGAATCCCTGCTGTTACCCCTACAGCACTGTTCTGCAATAGGGATAAATATCCAGATTCCCAATACAGTGGCCTATATGTTGTTTACTCTTGCCATTTTTTGCAAGTAGGATAACCCCACACTACATGGGATTATAGAAAAAGCCCCAGCTCCTGCATCCACATGGTTGTGCTTTAGGTAACATTTTAGATACAGAGAAATATTCTCTCTCTCCCTGTCAGACAGCAAAGTTTCAAATTATGATTAAGTGTGTTTGGAAATCAAAAGGATTCAATAAATGTAATAGGCATAAAATGTAGACCTCCTGGAATTTGAAGCAAACTCATGCTTATTAATATATAATGGATAGTTGATAATATTTAGACTGGTGATACTATATGTACCCAGGGATTATAGACAGTGTTTTTCCTTTGCCCTTTTTACTGCACAATGTGACATCCCAGAATGTGCTACATGCATGATTTTGGTGTCACTGTGTACATTACCCTGAGTCTCTTACCCTGATTGATGGTACATGGAATGGTGACTGGATTGCCCCAAGCATCTCTTCATCTGTGACTATCATGTGGGGGAAAAAAAGTCAGTAAGACTTAATCTGTTAATATCAGCACTCAACAGGAGACATTATAGAAAACTGGATGTACCTATAACTATCTTCAGGGGTCCTGCTGCCATGCACTAGACAGCAGCTTCTCTGCCGGAAAAGCCACTTGGCATAATTAGCATGATCAAAATTTTACTTAGTAACAGAGTACCACAACAAACTGACCTTAATTATTGTCAGTGAAACCACCACAAAACTACACATTGAGGAATGTACAGTATCCTGAATATGATTAGAGGGGGAAAACCCCCTTTTTTTACCATTCACTTTACCATTTCCATGATCATTTGGTATTCTACTTCAATCATCTGAGATTCCTCATATGTGATGTGGTGGCACCATGCCCAGAAAGGCAGTAGCTCTTGTTTAGTCTTTTCCTCGCATGTTTTGGACTGAATCCACTAATGAAGCTTGCTAATTTGCATTTTGATATTTTACCTTCCCCCACCCTTTCTCCCCCTCCATTCCTCTTCTACGTTTCTTCCTTACTCCAAGAATTTCAAGATAGCTTTTCGGGGGGGATTGCTTTCCATGCTTTCATCTCTACCTCCCTCAGCTGCACTATTGTAAATGGCTTTGTTTTTCTTTAATGGATTTTCTTGTAGTGGTGAATAATTGTTTGGTTCACTGCTTCATTTTTCATGCTTCATTTGCCTCATGTTCAAACTTTTGCACTCCCTTGAGCAATTCACTTTTGTTGCTTCTGCTTTGCTCTGCAGCCTGTGGCTAAGACGAGTGCTCTGACTGGAGTTCAGGCAGAGGCTTCTCAAGGCAGCAGCTGTGCCTTTCTTTAGTTCTGGTTTGCTGATTTCTGTAGCATGAAAACATCATTTTCCTAGTGGTGTTTTGTACAGATAGCTGATGGGAAGGAACATGGAGCAGGTGGGTTAGCCCTTAGCAGCTCAGGGGATTGGCACTTGGTAGCCAGAAAACAGGCAGAAATTTCTTATCTTTGTGAACAAAAGCCAGACCATGTACTCAGAAGACAGGTAAGACCGATGTGCTGATTGGATCTTTCTTCAACCTGTCTTTAGACGTTATTGCTTTTCGGTGTTACTCAGTACTTGCAGGTCCTTTCTAACATAAACAACCTAAAGTAATATGTTGCCATAGGCATTACCATACTTGTGACAATTTCTACTTAAAAATGTTTTAGAACAGGAAAAAAATCTAAATTCATGCAGTAATAGGGATCCTGACTTTCTAGATGAATTGAAAGGTTACATCTAGTTGCAATGTTGGAAATGCATGCTCATTCTGGCTTCCTCAAAGTGACCACATCACGGTCCTGCCTGGAGTTTGCACCCCCAGTTTCTTCCAGACCATTTACTGAGCACTTCTTCACATAAAAACCAGGGCAAATGAGTGGGTAAGAATCTTCTATGTGCTTTGGTCTGATAAAGAGGTAGGGTTGAACCCCTGATGTCCACAGTCACCAAGGGTAAGCAGTGTTGACCAAATGTAGCATGTAATGCCTGCTCTGAAATACAGTATTTTTCCATAATGTCAATGACTACTTGCAGAATTTGGTCAGGTACTACAAAACAAGTTACAGAATCATGACATGTCAATGCTTACTTTTGCCCTTTTCTGCACAGTGTTTCTTGTTGCAAATGCCAGCTCCTGGGAGTATACATGGATATCAAAATTGCAGGCACGTGGTATATTTGCTTCTTTTCCAGATACCATAGCCTAAATCATGCAGTTTAATCATTCTGAAGAGAAACAAAATAAGAACAATAAGATTCCAGGCAAATTTAGGCAAAAAGATCCAGTTACTTGAATATAGTAATATACACAATAGGCCTATGCATCATTAGCATGTGTTCACATCAGATTGTATTCTTGTACCTGTTCACTGTGCAGCACAGAGATTGATGTTTTCATTTGTGAGAAATACTTTGAGCATTCGAGTGCAATGTATACATACACAGTGTATGGTGTTTGGAAAAAAACCTAAAAACACAGTGTTATGGTGTTTGGAAAAAAAATCTCTAATTAAAAAAAGATCTCATAAACTGAGTGGTTGACTTAGACTTGCTTGTGATAACTTCTACATATCAAAGTGATGCTTTGGTTGGTTTTATTTCAGATAAAATGTTAAAATAACTCCCTGTTGCAATGTTGCTCCAAGCAAAACATCGTGTTTTAAATCTTCCAGGAACAAATAAAGACAGCCTAGAGCTGACCACAGCCTGGGTCTCACTGAGCTCGTAGAGCCAGCAAAGTGCAGATGGTGGAGAGGTCTCTGAATATTTACAGGACTGTGAACTGCAGGTGACTTTGGGCTGTGAGAAGGTAGATAGAAAGAAGAAAGGCTAAGTAACTCTTCAGTCCCCCTTGTGAAATATATAGTTGACTGGAGAGTTTAAGTTGGCCGCTTTGTATGTGGCTTTAAACAACTCAGTCTAGTGGGTGGCATCTCTGCTTATTGCAGGGGAGTTGGAAGTAGAACTTTCAAGTCCTTTCCAAGCTATTCTCTGGATTTCCTGTTCCCATCCCCAGACATGGTCCATATTAAGCTGAACAGTGCCAAGAGACTTTTTCTGACCCTGAAAACAAGTGTACAGGTCATAACTATGTAGCTCACCCTCCTTCTTCCACCCCAAACCTAGAACAGGGAATCTTCATCTGTATACAAATATGGAGTATCCCGTGGCCTGTGCCACATTTTGAAGCATTTCAGCATTGTATGAAGACCACAGTTCTCATGGGCCAAAGCCATTTGTGGCAGGGAGAATCGTATTAAACAGTACAGGTTAACACTGACACAGCTTGAGCCTGTGCCCTGACTCTTTTCCATTTCCCAGTATACACAGACCTATATGTCCCTGGCCAGTTTAAGTGGGTGCTGCCAGTCAGGACCAAGGAAACCCTGCAACAGCCAACTCTACCAGCACATTGTGCCTCATAAGGGACTTGGTGAGAGCTGTAACCTTCAGGACAGTCCTCAGAGCTGGTAGTGAGACGGTGGGTCTTCAGGAGGCTTTGCATGGAGCCGGTGAACATACTTTTAAGTTGATATATGAGGCATTCAAGATAAAATGAAAGATAAAATAAAAAAAGCTAAGGTGAGATTGAAACAAATACCCAAACAAGGTTTAAACATCACTTTAAATTAGGATATAGGTACATAACTGATTTAGAATAGGGCACTACTGTTACAACTGCCCACCCCAATAACCACTATATCTCTGCCAATACACCCTCTGACTGTAACCCAGTTATGTATGTGCCTAAACTCTGAAACTGAGTTGGCAGAAGCAAGAACTCACGTATAACATCACCTATCTTCAGGGTTGCAGCTCTGTGGGATGATCTTTATTTCCCCCAGGAGCATAATGCATAGAAGTTAAGGCCATTGAAAGGTTTCCTTTCCAACTCTCCTTTCCTGGTTTGTTTGGTTTTGGTGTTTTTCCGTGTTTTGCTGTTGAAAGTAGAAGATGAAAGGGAGGGAAAGGGAAGGACAGAAGCAAAAAGGAATCCACTCTTATGGTTCCCAGAGTAAAGCAGCTGCAAGTCTTCTTGACCTTCATGTGGACTGTACAAAAGAAAGACAAAATTACTCCCCCCACTCCATGCCCTTTCAATATTGTCAAGGTGCCAGTCCAATTAGTGTTGTGTGCTAGGCATACAGAGTGGCAGGGTTTTATTTAGTCACAAATGTCTTCATCTCTGCTGAATGAACAGCAGCTAATTCAGACTTCCTTAGACTGAACAACCAGGACCTATTAACAGTAATTAGAGTGAAGTCTGTGCATTGAGGGAAAAAAATAGATGTACATGATGAAGAGATGGCAAACCTGGTCTCAGTTCCTCCAAATAGTTATCTTCACCTTACAACTTGAAGTGTCTGCTTGCAAAACGTCTTCAAAAGGGTTTAGAACCTGTCTTTGAGGGGTACAAACTTAAATTACACCTCTGCTGTTGCAGGACTTTCGAACTGGCCAGCTATATTAGATGGAAGAGAATCTTTATTCTCTCAAAACTCTTCAATTTATGAGAGAAGCTTATGATTTATGATAAACAAATCATAATTCGTTTATTTATGATGACACATTCAAGAGAATGTGTCATCATAAATAAGCAAATAAAAAGAAAAATGAAAAGTCCCTGAATAGCAGAAAAATCCATTTTTATAAGCCACAAAGTAGGATCACAAAATTGATTTAGGTAACTGAGACTTCATGTTTTCAAAAGTAACAGGATGGGAACTTAATTTTTTGGAGAACTTCTGGAAGTTACACTGTGAAGCTGTCAATTAGTGGCTATCTTTAAAAGCCAACTCCAAAAAAAAAATTACTAAAATTCCTATTGTTATCTTTAGGACTAGTCAATGTTATTCAAATAATAAAAAGATTGGATAATCTTTGTTAATTTTATGACATGGTATGACAGAAAACATACTATTTTCCTTTTTATCTTTCCAGAGCACTACAAAACTGTCTTATTCCCTTATTCCAAACTCAAAGAAAAATTTCTACTACAGTGAGTAAAAAAATGTATTCAAGGGCACCATGTGATATGGAAAATGGCAGCAAGGAACAGGAAAGCTGCTGGAGGCTTCACAGAAGGATCCTCAAGATACTTTCTTGTCCTTTCCACACTTTCCTCTTCTCAACCCCCACCTCTTCTCAACTTACAAGAAAATGGTTAGAAAAGAGAGGATCCCTACATGATGGAGAATACCTAGCACACAGACAGCAAAGTTCTCTCTTTTGCAACCTTTTAACAACGTTTGCTATTGGCTTATGACAATGTCTTACATGTCTGAAAATAAAGGAAAATTACTTGTTACACAAAATGTCCATGATACAAATCTTAAAAGAGACATCAGTAAATATTTTCATCAGATTTTTTTTCCGCACATTACTGGTTGTGTTACCAAAAAGATTACATAAACAACAGTAGGGTAAGCAAAACTTCCTACCTTCCTATAACAGGATGAGCTTATTTCACAAGGTTATTGTAAAGAGCTGAAAAACTGAAATCAAAAGTCAGCTTAACATTAACCAGCTAAAAAAAAAAAAAAAAAAAGTCAGATGTGTTTTCGTTTCAACGTAAGTTACAATAGGGATAAAGATAATCCCACCATGGAAGGATAAATTGCCCTGTGGACATGGTAACTTAGAATTCATTCAGCTTAGCTTTTAGTTGCTACCATTGCTTAGACAAAACTCAGCCTAAATTTTTGGAAATTGGTATCAAAGGACGTGCAGATGTTTGATTTTACTCTTGAAATGCCTTCAATTTTGGTTGACTTGTCAGCATAGTCTTTGACGGACGGAGCCCTCTGTATGGTCACTCACCTTGGAGACCACTAAGAAGACAATCTGACTGAAATACTAGATGTGTATTACCACAGAGGTTCTTCGTGTCCTATTGAAGTAAATTATCATATCCATTAATGTCAACAGGGTCAAGATTTCATCCTAATCCTCTATGATGCTCTACCTTTTCAGGGTTAGCTTGTTCTTTAAAAAAATGAGGAGCCAGCTGGTCCAGAGCCCATTTCTTCCATGCCTGAACTAGAAGGGAACATAAACAGCTGTGCCAGAGAACTGCAGTGAAAGCACATGAATAGTTTTGAAGGGCACCATCTTACCTTGAGTAATCATGTGAAGTACTTGGATGTCCTGTAGTTTTATAGATATCTGTTTTTAACCTAGTAATGGAGGAGGTAATTTATAGACTAAATTTGCACTCACCTAACACCTGAATAAGAGTATTATATGAAAAAGTAAGACTCAGACCTGTTTTTGAAAAAAAAAAACCACAACAAAACACCATTGAGCTTGTTCTTAGCTATTGCTCTCTTCTCCCAAGTACTGTAATTGAACAATCTGTATTTTTACAAAAGTGCTGTTCAACACAAGCTCTTAGTGCTTGAGGATCAATGAGAGATGCTGGAAGGTGAAATTTAGACTGACAGAGGGGAAAAAAAGGCTTTTGCGGCACATTCCATTATTTTTAAATAAATGACCTTAATGCATGCGTTAAGCAGGAGCTGGCCTTGAAGAACGGCAATGGCAAAAGCACTGCCAGCTGGACTGGAACATGGGCCCTTTGTTCCAAATATTACGTATTTATTCTGGATCTAAATGAATATAGGATTTTTTTCCATGCTTTAATAATGAAATGAATGCCTGCCCTCCCCCAGGGAACTGACACTGACCAAGAGGCAAGCAGTTGTCAGACACTGCCTGCAGCAAAGCTTACAGCTGCTCCAGATCAAGCTACACTGAAGAAAAGACTATTAGGTCTCTGGGGATGCAGATAATAGACAAAAATGATAATGTATGTGGACAAAAGTATAGGACAGTAGTGCTTTCTGGGATTAAGAAGCAGGCAAAAAAATTGGTTTTGTTATACCCCGAAAAATGATTGCAGACTCCCATTTTAGGATGACCCCTGACCTGAAGGAAAATAATGGATGGCCCATCTGCTTGATACACAGGAATCCTCAGGCACCATTTTTTCCTATTATGTCAAAAGTGGTGCTAGAATTATGAATGTGTTACCATTTGTCTTTCCTTTGTTACATGAAACAAAGGTACCAGATACTTAACAAAAATCTCCCTCCCTGCAAGTATCATTCCTCCTGTATAGGGATGAGATAGAAGCAGGTCTT
Source organism: Empidonax traillii (assembly GCF_003031625.1). Classification (NCBI taxonomy): domain Eukaryota; kingdom Metazoa; phylum Chordata; class Aves; order Passeriformes; family Tyrannidae; genus Empidonax; species Empidonax traillii. The sequence continues at coordinate 61,161 of NW_020955771.1, read as the reverse complement.
CCTCATGCATCCTTGCTTCTCACTCTGTTTTCATTATGGAGGACGCCATCCATCTCAGCTCAGAGCAGGCATTTCTTCGATGAACTATGGATGGCCTCAGAACTGCTAATAAGATATGGAGGCTTTCATTACTGTGCTAGTCATCTGAAGCTGGGCCAGCTGGAGAGAGACTGAAGGGCATCAGTGTTTATCAAGTGTGTGAAATAGACGAGGGAATCTACTCCACAGTCCACTTCATATCACCAACAACATTTCCAGCTCTCTCAGCATTTGAGCAAGTGATTTATGAAAATCTGAACTATTTTCCTCTCAGTAGCTGCACTGTTCAGCTGCTGAGGTTGAACCATGTTGAACAAGGAGATTGTACTGGAGTTCCTATATTATAACTGTTGTGCTAGATGCAATTCCATGCCCATCAATCCTGGAGCTTGCACAAGATACTGGAACCAAAAATTCGAAATTCTTTCACAAATTGTAGTAGGGCATCTACAGCTCTTAATATGCTGTTGCTCAAGAGGGGTGATTGGTTCATTATTTCAGACATGAAAAGAAGAACCTGGCAATAAAAAGACAGTACTCCTTGGATCATAACATTCACCAAAAACAGGAAGCAGCTCTTGTGTCTGTGTTTTTTCAGTGCATTTTTATTATTTCTTTAATTTGTTGTGGGAAAGATCTTTCGCCTAGACCTGATCCAGGACACCAGGAGGTGGGATTGCTAACAGAGAATAGCACAACTGTAGTTGCAGACATCAAATCACCCTGCACATTGCCTGAAGTATCCCCGTGTTTATACTTTCTACACAATCTGTTCCTCATGGTACTGTTACTCGGAGCATTTATTCTGATTTTCTCTTGCATGCAACCTTCAACCCATCCTTGAGCCTGCAGCAAGCCTGAGCAGCTAGAAGTAAATTGGCTCCCAGCTGTAATACCAAGACTTGTGAGATTCCTCCTCCTTGCCCAAATGCACACTCCATCACCATCCAGCCCCAGTAAGGAGGCAGGCAAAGATTTCTGTATAAGGAGAAAAAGAGCCAGCATGGATGCAAAAGGTGTGGCATAATCAAATCTGCCAAGTAGCACCAAGGATTATTATTTCAACTCCATTTTTTGTAATTGGGAGCAGACACGTTGCAGAATGCCTTTGTGTGATGTACACTGGTAAAATCATCAGCACTCGGATAATATCCCTCACTATTAAGGAGCTGCATTGGCTATTGATGGGAAAGGGGAGACAGTGTAGGAGTGCAGCTCCTGACCTGAGTTCAACTGGCATCCATGGCACTGCTTCATGCAACGTGAAAGCAGCAACTTATTTTTGTGCTGTTTACTGTGTGAAAACAGTGACTGGCTGGGTGATCCCTGAGAACTGTTGCTAGATGAACCAAGAGAGAGATATTAAGAAAGAGATATGCAGAATAAACCCCAAACAAACAGTGCATAAGGGAATAGTCCAACATAACTCCCACAATAAACCTGGGTAAGTATGCTGAGCTGTATCTGGGATACCAGGCAACAGCTCTCTAGAATTTCGCTCAGATAAATATCCCTAGCTATGATGTCACTATATAATTACATTTATTTGATGTGGGATGACAGCTAGAGGAATCTGACTCATTTGTAGGAACTCAGAACAAAGCTCAGTAATAACATCTTGCATTTCCATAAGGTTTTCATGTCTGGAACACAAAATGCACCTAATGATTCAGCAGCATCTTCGTTACGCAGATCCATTTTGCAGGTGTAGGGAAGTTTAGATGCATAGAAGTTAAATAACTTGTCTGAATTCACACAAGAGCTCTGACTCAGAGCTGAGAACATAATTTAGAATAATCGAGACCTCATCTTCTTTTTAACTGCTAACCAGCAATCTGTTTTAAAATAGTTTTTGCTTTTGCATTAAAAGATAAAAATACGATTTAACTTGTGATACATAGTCAACTTGATTTCAGTGCAAAATCCTCAGTGCCATTCAGTTGTTCTACTGTCTGAGATAAATAAAAAACTAAAAATATTCCCAGCATTCTAGTCATTTATAGGAATATGAATCACAAGCATTAAGGAGGCATGACATGCATGCTGACATTTTAATATAACATTTCTCAGTAAATACCAAATCCTATCCTCCAAATTTGTGAAACCACTGACAAAAGCTATGATGCCATTACAAAGCAGCAGTTCTTCTGTTGTAACATCTGCCCTTCGACTGTAGTGCTTCTTCTCCCTTCTCTATTGGGCCATGAAAGAACTTTTCCCTCATGATCCAGCTGGCCCTGGTTTGATACCTCAAAGCAAAAGGAGTCATAGTTCTTATCCCATGGTCATCTCAGGCTGAGCTGCAGATGCTGGTCTTTTCAGGAATTTACTAGGCTATTTTCTTCAGTGGAATCCTGCGGCAACAATCCACATAAATTAACTGTAAAAGGTAGAAAATGGAGAACTTGCACTATTTTATGTCTGTTGCCTTTCAGGATGGATTTTTTTTGTCTTTGTCATAATCTATAGGACAAACCAGGTTCAAACATCTTTTTTCATGTTATCTTTTATTATTTCATACATTTAGCACACTGACTCTTTTAGCTGTAGCTTTTCCTTTTAAAATGTGCCTAGTCCTCCTCATAGCTTTAACTTCTGTATTATTATACCATAGATCTTTTCAGCCTTTGCTAGGATCTTTTTGAAACAAAAGTGATCAATGGGGATTACGGTATTTGCTATAAGTCTCTATTCATACAATACCGTTCCAAAAACTGCCATTGATTTCAGAAGAACTTTGACATAGGTAATTGTGTTCATTGAAACTGAATTTCTCTGCTTTAATCTTATCTGGTTATTTACGTTATATTCAATTTTCTATCGATTGTAAAATTTTGTTAATTTAAATAACGAGCGATTCTTGTTAATTTCTCTTTCTGCATTTATTGATCCTCATTCTGAAGATGTTTAGCAATGAACTCACAGAACCAATCTACAGAGCATCACAAATGAACTCTGGATCAAAAATAGTTGTTGAGTCTTACTCCGATGCTTTATAACCTTTAAGCAAACATATATTCTTCTTTCCAAAACAGTAGAAATCTTTGAACTTAGTATGTAGATGCCTTAAACATCAGCTAGTATTCAGCCAGCTCTATCCAATAGAACACAAATGTAAAAACACAGAAAACTGATGACATCTCTATCTGACAGCATGTATCTGTTCTTCAATGTGTTCAAGATGCAAGATCCACTTACCCAAAAGTAAAGCCTTTCTTGTGCCTTTTTAAATCGTCGCATAGGGTTCCTCCTGTGGATTATTGGTTGACTGGGAAAAGTGGCCTTTGCCTCAAGTATGAACTCTTTCCAGTTCTCCATCAATCCACTGAACCTGTCCTGTACCTCCCGTATTATTGCAGAGTAGCATGATTCTTTTAAATGTTAATAAATATGACTACTCATTTATGATGTACTAAATTTATGACATAAAGCATACTTCAATTAGTTTCTAATAACCTCACCATAAAAATGATCTTTCCATAATAATTAATGGCTGAATGATTTCTATAATGAGTGATAAACGTTGCTGTGGTAACATAAAGTAATATGTCTCCCTTTTTCTTTAAACATAAAGGTTCTACAAGTAACTGGTATGAGAAAACGCAACAGGCGTTCCCACCTTTCTGTTATCATTCACTACAGATTTGTGATCAAATCAGTCAGCCACAAGTGTAAAACTGAAACAATACAGAAAAGAACTGACCTGAAGTATTCAGGTTCCTCTTTGCTCATTTGCTTATGTTTATTTTGAAATTACTTCCATCATCCCATGATGAAGTCAATTTGGTTTAATGCTTGCAAGAAATCAAGTTCTACTAAGCAGTTTTATAGAAAAGAACAAAACTGATGTCTCTCAACATAAGCAGATTAATGAAGGTAAAGAAAAGTTGTTTTTTAAACCTCATTTCTACATTCCGTACCTCTTGTACAATTGATACAAGGTAATGTGCTTTAAGGGTTTGTGCCTTCTCCTGTGAAACTGTTCATAGCAGCCACTCTGAAACCCAGGGAACAGGGTGTTCACTGCTGTATAAAGCAATTGGGACGTTCTTTGGAGCAGCCTGTGGTAAGTCTTTTCTTTTCCCACTTGTCCCTGGCTGTGAGGCTAGCAGTAATAACACACTGTGTTGAAAACAGTCCTGCACAATGATATTTTAGCTCAACGTACCAGAACATTTCTTATTGTAGCAGTTGAAAGATTGATAGCACTTGCTCTTTGGTTATCATTTATGGTGACTGAGGACTGAAAAGTAGCATTCAGAGGGTTGTAATTTATCTCAGCTTAAGTGTGTCCTCAGTTTTTAGTGTCTCAGCTGATGTCTGGTTTTGTACGCACAGCGGTACACACCCCTAGTCAGTGCTTTTCTGGGGGTTATGCAAGTTTGCACTATATTGAACAAGCAGCTGGTTATTTAACTATTATGAAATAGCTAAAACTATGTAATGAAATAGTTGTGACTATTTCCTACAGAGAATTTGGTGTTAGTTTACCCAAACTGGAAGCAAGCTGCTCATACTGTATTTTACTGACAGGGTTTAACATAGAAGAAAACTGAGAATAGAGAGAATAGACCTGCAGCAGTTAATAAGGTGCTAACATGCCTATATGTTTAATATAAGATAGAAATTTCTAGTCTGCTTCCCATCAGACTTAGGTTTGATTTTCCTATATTTAAGACAGAGGTAGGGTAGTTCCACCTAATCATTGTGTTTATTTCTGCAGCTAGGGTGCACACCTTTCCATCATGGTTGCTGCTAAGGTGTATATGTTTGAATATTCTGAATTACACAGCAATTATCACATCATCCTGACCACAAGGTTTAGTCAACCCAGTATTTGCCAACACAGCCATCTGAAATGTTTTCAACAGTGATACACAGCAGATACAGGCAGATGCAGCTGCTCTTTGGCTGCTATGAATAAGGATGTTGGGCAGGCGTCAGGTGGGGAGCAGCACATTAATGTGTGTGTTCTGTTCTTAACAAAGCTAAGCCTTTTGAGGCAGACGGGAAGGGAACAAAGTATTTCTTCTTTGCCAAATCCATTTATTTGTTGTTCTGTGACAATGTCAGGAAAGTAGTGGGATGAAGCATATATTTTTGTAACAGAGGGAAGCAGCCCAAAGCAGGCTGCTTTTCTGATCCAACTTTCTCTGTGTTCATGTCCTACAGTTCATTTGATCAGATGACACTGCACTGACTGATCCTGTAGCTGTTTTTAGTGGCACCTCATAGGAGATTTCTGAGCTGAAAGCTTATAGCCCAGTTTAATTTCAGAACATGCTGTTCCCTTTGTGAATACATTGTCAAATTCTCCTCACGTATTTTTTATAGGGAGGCATGTTCTTCCAAGAACAGATCTTAAAATGATCTAATAGATCATATCAGCACATCCCTGTTTGTCCCTCACTACACTGGATCTTAAGAGGCCTTGAAGAGTATGTCTTAATTGAATGATTCTCCTGATGTTTGCGAAGTGCTGAATTCAGTCACTGTTTTTAAAGTGAGTTGTGAGGGCACTTGACTGAGCAGCCTCCATCTGAAATCTGATGTTTTATCCATTCAGACTTCCAAAACAAGACAGTGCCTGCAGAGAGACCAGCCAACTTTCAAAACCATCACTGGTTCTTAAGGGTCTGTAGAATCCACAGATGATTTCTTGTCTCCATTTTGGAGACTTAAATGAGCTGCATTGTTTACACGAATTTATCATTTATAAGAATCTTTATGTCCTGTACCAGGTGCTATAGCAATAAAATAAAATAATTCTGAGGCAAGATTCCAGCTCTACTGACATATAAACAAAGACTTGTTTGGTAAGTACAGGTAGTAAATTCAAATACACAAGAGTGCAAGCAGAACGTTGTCAGTGCAGAGACACTGTGAGATGAGCTGAGCTGAGCTGAATAGCAGTCTTTCACAATAACCTGCATAGCTCTACCCTAGTTTTTCATCTCCTTTCATGGATAGAATAGTAAGGCGTACATTATTGTTAAAGGTGTTTTTATTCATCACTATACTTTCCTGAAGGCCAGACAGAAAGAGTAGATATGTTCAAAGAGAAGTCTCCTAAAGACGTGTAGAGGTAGTGGTGCATCACATCATAAGAGAGAACCTTCTTCTCAGGGTTTAAAGTTTTAGTCAAGATATGATGTGGCATTAAATCCGTGCCCTGAGACACAGAGCCCTTATCGATCAGTGAGTCTCTTTTTATTTTATTTTGTTTTATTTTGTTTTCAGGAAAAAAAAAGAATCCTTTAAGGTTTTTACTGTGGACTTTTAAAAGATTTAGTTGTTTGTTTGTTTGTTTTTTAATTAAATACTGATGTGCATTTCTGTACATCCATTGTTTTGCATGCTGGTAATGTTAGGCTAACCAAATTATAAATGCTAAAGTCTTCAAACCCCTTTGCTTAACAATCCTTCCATTCTGTGTAGTGCTATGTTATTCAAATTGTTTAACCATTAGTATGCTCAGGAAGATCCTCACCCACTGCCTCTTTAACTTATATTATCTTGGCTTCTTTAGCAGCTTTCTTATCCTTCTTTGTCACGGACGTGTCCTTTATCCAGCATATCATATTGGATGGAAACATGTGCCTGCTTTATTCCAAATGCAGAAGAGAAACAGCTATCAAGCACTTCCCATCTCTGTGAGTCAGTATTTATGATTCATTGAGTGCAAAAAATAAGGTAGAAACTGAATGTGCTTGTCTGAAAGGAACACAGCCTACATTTGGGAAACCCAGTGATAATATTATTTGTAAATGCCTATTATATAAGATTTTTAACAGTTTCTCACTCTTAGCAACAGTCTGACTGTCATAGTCTGAAGCACTCCATACTGTGTTTCTGCAGTGGTGTTTTTTTCTCTTCCCCTTCCACACTTGCTGTTTGGTATTCAGTGCTGGTTTGATATTCAGTGCTGCCAGAACCTAGAGTTTGATAAGGATTGCCACTAGCCCCCTAAGAGTGGTTTGCTTGGTATTCTCCAAAGCGGTGGAGTCTCCTCCTGAAAAAGCAGTTGTCAGCTTGATAACTGACTTGAGAGTCCCTCATCAGGTTCTTCAGGTATGTTGATAAGGTCCTACATTTCAGCAAAAGCCATCTCTGCATTGTCAAAATCTGTCACAGACTTTTCAGGAAGAAAGTAGCATGGAGAGCTCTACTCCAAATTTTTACATGAGAAATACTGTACGGGAACACTTCCACTGTTTCTCCCTTTCGCTATTTTTCCTGTGCTCCAAAACTCAGCCATAGCATTCTACAACAAGCCCTCATCAAAAGTAAACTCTGCAGTTCTCTGATCCCATCTGATTTCAAAAGAATAATCAGCGTTATGGTATTTCTTTTACTAAATGTTTAATGGAGTATTTGAGCTAAATACTGCAATGACAAATTGGCAAAGTACGCCTAAAGTGTCACATGACAGAAATACAAGTGACACTTGGCCAATGCCGTCTTTTCACTCACCAGGAGATGTCAATCAAGACGTCTTGCTCCCTGACAGACTGTCCATCTAGTGGAAACACTTAAGAAGATTTGGATCACTCTTTCCCCTGTGTTAACAGCATCAATAATGAGCTCTTTATCTAAGGGCCAACAGGTCACTAGCCCGTCAGCTTGGATTACTCATTGTTTCACTCCAGGGTCCCATTTCCCTGATCAGCAGCACAGCATGCAAACTAGATTTGTCCTGGAATATGTTCTGGAGGGGAACAACTGGGTAGCTCCTAAACAAAACCATGAGTGGGATGATGCTTAGATCAATCAAAGGAGAATCCAGTTAGTGTTATGGCCGGGGCTATGCCCGTCTCTGTACCCAGCTCAGGCCTCCAGCAGGTACCCAGTATGATGGATCTTCTCATGTGTTGTGGGATTGTAGCCTAGTCTATGCAGTCCACACTCTCCTGATGGAAAGGTATAAACGTACTGTGGGTGTCTCCTTTTCCAAGTATATTTTAAAAGAAATTATCAGCCTTTGAACCTTTTAAAAATTATAAGAAAAATAATAAAAAAAGAAACAAATACCAAACTAACAGTGAAGTGTCCAGGACAATAGAGAGTATTGCCGTGGTCCAGAGGAGAACTCAAAATTTTGTAGCAGAAGGACTTAAGTGATTCCAGAAATGAGAAGAATTGGAAGAATTTCAGGGGAACTTGGGAAATTTAGCTATTATGCCAATTGCAACCATAAATGATCACAAAATACACCTTGGGAGGTGGAGGTTAAGAGAAGAAAGAGAGTAATGTGTTGCTGAAAAGGTTGTACAGTCATGCCTCATTCCTGGATCTTTTAAAAACTGAGATGGACAAAGCCACAGCTAATTTGACATGATCTTAGCATTTTAAACAAGAGACTGGACTAGACATCTGCAGAAGTCCTTCCCAGACAATGCTTTTGTGAGTCTATGATACTCTGCTGCATTGCTGTTCTCATGAATCATCCACAGAGACTTAGATTGTGACATCTGGGATGCTTTGGTATATATTTAAACCGTGAACTGTCCTTTGGACATCTATTCGCTGTAAAAAAGAATGTAGGTTTATGTTTTCCAGATGTTAGCTGTTCTGCAGCGGATGGGAAGCTAGGAGCAGAGGGTGACGGCAAGGCAGACAGGGTGTGTGACCTCCTCAAAAAGAAGTCAGGAAGTTTAGCCAGTCAGGGTCCGGATCAGGTCCAGGGACAGTGACCAGGGTCAGCGTTAGTCCAGTGAATGCCCAGATAGTCCATTGTATTCAAACTGGTCCAGGATCAAGATGGGAAGTCAAGTCAGTCTGTGAGGATCACAGATCTGCAGAATGAAAGCAGCTCCCAAGGGAAAGCTTGGTGAGCTGAACATTGCTTCTAGCTTTCTTCATGATAGTTCTTGTTAGTGAGGAAGCTGACTTTGGAGTCAATCAATTAGGCTCCTGCAAGGATAGGGGAATATTCTTGAAACCCTGATGCCAGGGGAGATCCTACTCAGAGTTCAGTGAGCCAGAGCCAAAAGCTGGAGAGGAAAGCCTCTCTGCCCCTTAGGCCCCTAATCACATCTTGGTTACATGATAAACATCAGTTGAGGTTAATAGGGTGTACCTTTCCAGTACGAGTTTTAACAGATTTAATGCCAAAAATCTGTTAGGCATATTCCACACTAGAAAAGTGGCAGATCCACCCCATCCAGCCAGATTCTGTCATCTGTGACTGTTTCATCTTTCTGACAGATCCGCTGGCTTGACTACCTCTTTTCACAATAAATGTAGCAGTAAAGGGTAGTTATCTCTGATATTGAAAGCATTTAACATTTCTTTTCCTCTCACCTTTGCTGGAAGCAGGTTTTTGAGGTTGTGTCTAGCTAATTTCCTTTTGTGCAGTTGGGAAGCTTTTCTCCTTGCTTTGCAATACAGCAGGTTTTATCATTTAAAAAATATATTACCATTTAGTACATACTTGACTGTCTATACGTGCTTAACAAAAAAATAACACAATGAAAAAATTGGTGGAATCAGGCTGCTTTAAAGAAACAGCCTCCTCCCTTTCCCATTTTTTTTAAGGGTATTCTGTCACAATATCCAACAGCTGGCATTCATAGGGTGCAGTCCCTCAGGTTTCCAGGCAGAGTGGGTACAGACAAGAGAGAGTTGAAACACAGTGGTAGCTGTGGCACTGCCCTTTGCTGAAAGAGACTGATGAGATCTAGAGGAAATGCTGTGTCTTGTAGCACATGGCACTGAGCAATGCTTCAAAACTGGAAGTAGGGAATAAAACCCTGCATCCTAGCTTCCTCTACAACAAAGAGGTATCCACAACAAGAAGGAAACACAAAAGCAGTGATTAGCTAAGGAACTGGTGCTGCTGACTGTTTTAGAGCATTCGCACTTCCAATTAACACATGTTCAGTTGGCCAGTGATTGCTGATTTTGTGTTTGTTTTCATGGATAATTGCCCCATGTGATGAGCTAAAATATTCCCACAGAGTACAACAGTATTGATCCACAACCTACTTGACATCATGAAAATATCTTTCAAGGGGCATCAAAGAGCAGTCTTGTTCTGGAGGAATTTTTATTTGATTTGGCAGCATTAAAAGAGTTTAAAAATCACTCACTGTGCTCATCTTGAGGTTGAAATTCATTCACCTAAGGAATGATACACAGAGTCTTCATGCATAGCAGGAGATTAATCACTAGAAACAGACAGTGGAGCATAGGGGTATATATGTCAAAGGATGATTATTTTCTTGCAGAAATGTTATTATTTTCCCAAGACCATATTCCTCCTAGTAGAAGTATGGCATTGTCTACCAGGGCTAGTAATTCAAGGAGAGAAAAACCTCAGGGGTATATGGGCTTGTAGGAAGAGCTGATTTAAGAAAGGTCACTGTTTAGTCAAGAAACCTCATTTTGACTACACAAAGAATTAGACTATATGCAATAGACTAAAATAAATAGAATACATTTCATTTCAATTTATAATTCTTTTTGCTTTATGTATCTAGCCTTTATCCATTGCCCACCCAACACAACCTCAGTAGACTTAAACTGACATTCATCATTGTCCTCTCAGTGGAGCTTTAGCTTGACAGCATTAGTTTGAGACACTTTCTTCTGTGCTGCCAGGTGAGCAGGGATGATATAAGGCAGCAGAAACTTGTCAGATTCCATAGCTAAGTACAACTCAGATTTCAAAGCCAGAAAAATAGGCTCTTGAATGGCTGTCATCCTTCAAGGCTCAGAAATTCTCATTTCAGTTTAAAGCAATAGAAATTATCTTGGCTCTGTATCAAACTCTTGTTTTGTAGTGTCACTTCTGACTATTATAAGACACGAAAGCATTCGCTTAAGAAAAATTGTTATTTAAAAATTAAAATGCTGGGTTTCAAAAAAAGTTACATATTGAATCCTCAAAGATATGTAGCTTATTTGCCACTACAATATTTTGAACTTTCTTTACATGATTCAGAAATCATATTAGCCCTGTTTAAAGAATTAGGACCTGTATAAGCTCCATGCTCTAGGCTACCATCGCTATTCTCAGTCTACAGAGTAGGAAAGGTAAGGAAATCAGAGTAATGATTTTTTTTTTTTTTCACTGTCATTCAGGAGATATGTGAGATAGGTGGGAATAAGATACAGAGCTGCTCAGTCCCAGGTCTGGGGTGTCAGTACTTTAGGATTCTCCTTTTAGTATTAGAAGTAGTAGCAACAGGCACTGAATTAACAAGAAACTACACTGAAGACTCACGGACTCTGTCAGGCTATGACAAGTTAGCAGGAGATTGGAATCATTTGTGGGGTCGTTTGTGGGTTCTCATAGCTCTTCATCTGTGAAGTGTTGTTCTTCCATTGAACTTCAAAGTCAGAGGAAACAGGCTAAATTAGTTGTGAGTATATTCATATCCAATATGTTAGGGTTTCTCTGCTGAGAGGTGGCAATTTTATATGTTCATGGCATATGTTCAGCCATCCCTCTGAGCCTTGAATATAAACCAGGGATTTAATTTTGTTCCCTCAAATGTGTCACACCAAATACTTAATGTAGTAGTTGTTGTATGTAACATGTTCTCATGCCCTGTGGTGGTGTGCCTGTGCTAAGTATCTTAGTACCAAGAACAGCAGAGAGAAGATGTTGACTGTGGGGTAGACTTCAAAAATCTCAGACGTGCCAGTGTGCGTTTGAAAAGGTTTTGACTGATTTTAATGGGACCACGCTTTATGTCATCGCACCCTTACCCAGAAATTCTTGCTCAGTCTGCCCCCCTCTGGAAGCCACAGGAAGACCTATACAAAGGGAACCGAGGGCTGCCACAGCAGTTCTGAGAGCAGGTATTCATACACCTTTGTAGTTCCGGCTGCATGAACAAGGTGCTGCAGACCATCAGTCTCACTGAGGATTATTAATAAAGGGGGATGGAGAAAATGCACTAGAGGTAACAGTGGAGAGAAGAACATTTGCAGCTGGCAAAGTACTGTAATCCGCGCTTTTTCTAAACAACAAAGCACAACGTGTACAAATGGATTAAAAAAAAAATTAGATTTTGCAAATCAAATGAAAACAACCAATGAAAATCTAGTCATGCAAATAAATAAGGAAGAATGTCCACTGTGTAATGAGGACGGAAACATAATAATGAAACGTAATAGTGATATGGCTCCAGATCCAAACTAATACTTGGCCTCATTTTTCAGTAAGAAAGACAGCACTGATGGGATGAAGAGCACAAATGTCTAATGGACGTGAATGTATAGAGACAGAAATGACCACATCTGGGTGTAAGATGGCTCAATATGCTCTTTTGAGAAACTAGGTGATTTACACACTGAAATATGAAAAAGAAAATCTGAATTTTTAATGGATCAGGGAGGAGTATCATCTGATTAGAACAGAGCAAGCGCCCTACCCATATATATGAAAGGGAGAGGTAAAGAATCCAGAATCAAGGATATAATCTGAATTAGATGTATGATTAGCACAGATATTGAATATTTAAAAGCAGGAAATTAAGTAAAAACCAGGACAAAATATAATACAGATTTAGGAGTAATAGTTTGATCAGATGATTATTTTACCAAGGATGATTAAATCTGTGTAAAACACAGGAAAAAAACCGCTAAACCCAAAACTAAATCTCAACTATCCATACTGCAGCTAGGTAGCAACACCTTACAGGAAATTATTATTTATAGAGGTTATATGAAGAAAGGAGCAAGAAATATGAGCTCAGAATCAGCAAAAGAAAGGAAACAATAATTAGTCTGGAAAGAACTGCCGCTAGTGGAAAGCCTTAAACATTTGGGATTGATTATTTAACATCTTCATTAATGACCCTGGGATAAGGAGCTGGCGTGTACTGATGAAGTTTGGTGATGACACAATGCTCAACAGAGAGGGAGACTGTAATATCATACAGGAAAAACTAAATGACCTTGAGACTAGAGTATTAGAAATGGGATGAAATTTAATTGCATAATGTACAAAGTCATTCACTTAACAAGCTTATAACATGAACTTCTGCAAATTGGGAGTTTCAGACGAAAATGACAGAGAAGGAGGGAGACCCCTGGCACTTGCTGATTGCAGGAGGATTGTAAGTCACCAGTATAGTGTGGTCATGAAAAAAGCAAGTACCACAGCTGGAAAATACCCCTCTGGTACAGTTAGGGTTGTGTTTGTGTTACTTTGCAAGATACTAATCAAAAATCATGTAAAATATCACCTATTTTCTTTATTTGAAATGGACAGTTTCAAATGAGAATAGATGTCAAATCAGCTACTGAGATTTTCTTAAATCTGGAGACAGGAATTTTCTTTTCTATAAATACAAAGTCAATACAGCCACATAAATGTTCCTATCATGCCCATGGGTCTGGACTGGATCCCTGCGTGGTGCTGTGCCCTACCTGATGGATTCATAGGCCCCAGACAGTGCAAGCCCATAATACAACAGAGACATGTCCTCCAGAGATAATTTTCTTGGCCTAAAGAAGCTAGAAACTTGATCGCTCTCTATAGATAAGCACTGGCATTTGTAGCTGTCCTGTCCCCCAGAAGGGCAATATTAAGCAAAAAAACCAAAACAAAACACAACAACCAAACAGGGGGGAAATCAAATAAACATAGGTGGACAAGAAAAAGAGCTTTGTAACTAACAAAAAGAGAGATTTAGCTGTGAAATTATGGAGGAAAATAAACTCACTTTAAAATTGAGCTCAAATTCTTTAACATCCTCTATTCATATTCTTTTCCAAAATGGTCCCAGCAAAAGCCCTCAGTCTCTAATTTGTTCTGTGACATCAAAGCACCAACTTCTTAGTTTAAATCTACTACTTGTTAGGGAATGTGCTAATTTTTGCGAAATTATCAATTCTTTATGGAAAAAAATCTGTTTTTAATTCAAGTTTTGTGTGACTGATTTTTTTAAAGAAAACTTGGCACAGAACTTTCATTGTAGAAAATATACTGAAATTACTGGAGCTGTTTTGTACTTTCTGCATCCTTTACAGTGATCTGTAAAGGATTTTCCCTCTGTACTCAGCACTGGTGAGGCCACACCTCAAATTCTGTGTCCACTTCTGGGCCTCTCATCACAAGGAAGACATTGAGGTGTTGGAACATGTGCAGAGAAGGGCAACAGAACTGGCGAAGGGTCTGGAGCAAAAGTCTTATGAGGAGCGGCTGAGGGAACTGGAGTCACTTAGCCTGTAGCAAAGGAAGCTCAAGGGAGACCTTATCACTCTAAAAATTACTTCAAAGGAGGTTGTAGCAAAGCGGGGGTTGGCCTCTTGTCCCAGGCAACTAGTGAGAGGATGAGAAGACACAGCAACAAGCTGTGCCAGGGGAGGTTCAGATTGGGCATCAGAAAGAATTTCTTCATGGAATGGTTTGTTAAGCATTGGAACAGATTGCCCGAGGGAGGTAGGGGAGTCACCATCCCTGAAGGTGTTCAAGAAAGTACTGGACATGGCACTTGGTGCTATGTCTAGTTGACGTGGTGATCAGTCAGAAGTTGGACTTGATGATCTCAGAGGTTTTTTCCAACCCAATTGATTCTGTGATCCTGTGATCAAATGTATTTGATGAACCTTTGTCTGTAGGAGGAAAAGTGAGCAAACTAAATTGTGCAATCAGACATATGGTGCTAATATCCAGTGTGTGGAAATATTTTCTCCACAGACTAGTCTTTTCACTCTGAAGATGGTGAAAAAGAGACAAAATAACCTTTCCACTAAGTATCATCAGTTATTGATGCTTTCATTCACCAGGACACGGGTTATACTGACAAATATTTGTTGTGAGGTCTCTTTTGGGATCATGTTTTACACCAGATGTCTCCCTCCTAGTGGTTTAGAGTGATTTCTTTGGAGTTCTAAAGTACCTCTCTTCCTTCTAATACTGCTAGAGACAAGTTACTGTCTGGTAGTGTATAACTCTTACAACAAAGTCCCTCCATCTCAAGTCCCTAAGCATCTCTTTTTGAAGATATTTAATTTCCTTTTTTCCCCTCCCCCATGTTTTCCAGATCTCACAATCGTATGTAATTATGGGGATTAGTTTGGAATTCAGAGAGGGATTTTTTTAAAATACATTCTGAGTTCTACGTGCTCTGCTCTTTTTTCCTCAGGTTTTATATCTGTAGCTTTTCAGAGATGCTAAGCAGCACACGGTTTTCAACAACATCTGGGACAAGTAGATACTTGCCATCTCTTCACATGCTGCAGTTTCATAAGACAAGGATACATATGAGAAGAGAGAAACTGAGACTCTGTCACACACAGACACCCATACAGAGCCACTCCATCATCTGGTTGTTCACCCATGCAGAGTATTTGACTCCTCCTGAAGGGTGCTACAGGTCTCTGTCAGGACTCAGCCAGCCTCTGTTCTGCAACAAGATGTCCAGTACATGGAGAGAGTCAATCCAATTTAATGACAGTTTTTAGGCTTTTGTCCAATGCAGGCATAACATGCACCACATTATAGGAAGAGTAACAGACCAATAATTTAACCTTAGCATTAGCGTGGAGCAAACCCTACATGCCTTCATGGGATTGATCGTAAGTCCTGTATCAAGGAGGGCGAGATATAGTTTTCTGTAGAAAATCACAGCCTGTAGTTAAATCTTGACCTTTTGCTAGAAGGGAAGCAAGACTAATTGTGCCCAGCTAGTTAGGCAATAACTGAGTTTGAACACCTGATTAAAGAGTTTCTGGGATTTTTTGCCTCTCCAGAGATGATCAGGCAGCCGTGATAGATTCCAACAATGCCTGACAACGAGAGCTTGCTGCCAGAACCAGATCTTTCCAGCAGTTCTGTAAACACATACTGAAACCACCTTTCATGTGTACATATAGGAAAAAAAGGTATTTGCAGTAGCATATGTGACATGTGGAAGAGTGACAAGAGAATACATTTTCTCTCTCTCGTACAAGCACACACAGACACACACACAGAGAAACACACACACACAGACAGATATGTCCCAAAGCCATTAAAATCTCAGCCAAAGGGAGGAGATTTCTCAGGATGAAGTGGCAGTTCTTGGCACTTCTCCAGCCAGCCCTCCTGCAGATCCCTGCTGCATGAGAACAAGCTGATTAACAGTTCTCCACACCCTGGAGCTAGGGACACTTAAGAGAAGGGGTTGTTCCTTTTATCCTACAGCTGCAGAGAGGGTACCACCACAGACAAGGTAATGAGAATTTTCCACTAGTCTCACCTTTTCCTTCCCAACCATTTTTCTCATTCTTCCTCTGCCCCTCCTCCCTCTGTCTTCTATGTACTTGCCCATTAATGATTAAAAAAAAAACCAACTAGCTGCTACACACAGAAGTGCAAAGCTGCTGCTGAACAGACTCTGTTTGCCTCAAGATTGGTTGCTGCATCTGCTTGTGAGGCTGCCAGTCAGGATTGCAGATGATTTAAGAGGCTTTCTTATTGGCAATTTAGTTAAACCTGCTGTGCACAGCTAAGTCTTGGGAGAAGAAAGATGAATGCACATTTTAATGACTGAATCAGCATATATCAGCAACCAGGACGGCAGGAGCCTCACCTCCCTGGGGGCTCACCAGCTATGACAAGCAAAAAGCCTCCTGCCTGTTAAAAAGTACATGATTGCAGTATGCCCCACTGTTGGGTATATATTCTAGATGGATTATGCCACGGCTCCAACATGACATTAAAATATACCCAGTGTTTGCAAGATGACATTGATACTGTTTACACCCTACTTCCCAGGAAGAATAAAACTGTTCTCTAGAGTGGTTTCAGTAGATAGTCGCATCCTTAACATTCCTGTATGAAGCGCCAACGTAAAACATCAGACTGGTGACAGGTGTAATAGTTGCTTTATATATACAGACTTACGCCTGTGCTGGCTAGTGTAAATCAGCACTCCTCCAGCACAGTCAGTGGAGTGATGTTGATTTATATATGCTGAGGATTGCAACCATTGTTCTTGCCTCTATTTTTGTATATGTATGGAGATACATTCATATACTTCAGTTTTCAGCAAACAGATTTCAGCTATCCAGAAAAAAAATTTGTTCTCCGTCTGTCTGTATCTTGAACAAAAATTTCTGCAGTTATTCAGAGTCACAAATATGAAATTATTCTATATCCTCAGTGACATTGAGATAATTGAATTTATATTGCACATATGCTTGTTTACATACACGAGATCTCACAGTCATTATTACTGTTGCTGATTTATGTTATTACCATTCAAAGCTGCATGCATTTATGTACATCATTCATTTTAAACTATTTCAGAAATAAATCATCACATAACAAACTAAGCAATTAGATGAGTATCCTATTATTCCCCTGATCTTTAACTACTCCAATCCAACTACCAATCTTCAAAATCTCTTTTTGTCACTTAACAAGTTACATTCTTGCATTTTGAGCTCAACTGTTAAAGCTACCATGGATGAATGCATAGGAACAAGTTGCAATTATTATACAAAAAGGAAAATATACAACAGACTTTGGAAAGTTCAGGAACCCCGAAGTTAACGCACTGGAGAATTGACATTTAACAGCTTATGTATTTCAAGCTTTTAACAAATCTTATCTGAGATCAGTGTGCTAGAATTCAGACTGAAGCGTTGCTCATGTGCAAACTGATCCCAATGCAGTAAGGTACCAGAAAGCAGTCAAGTTTTTCCCAAGGGAATTTTCCTGAATTAGTTCTTCAACAGCCATCCAAAACCTTGATGGACTCATTTATTTTTTTTGAACACTTACCTCCCTGGAAGCTTCTCTTGTTATTCCAGCCTACCTTAGGTTGTCTTACCTTTGAATCAGGAAGAACATGAGCTCTGATATTCACCTTCTTAGGCAGCATGGCAAAGTTTTGCCATGCTATTTTTTAAAGGTCATATCATTTAGGTACTAGCTATGCAAAACATGACATCTCACAATTTATTTCCCTCTGCAAAAGGACACAACGGATTAGCAAGACAGTGCCATTATTGTTTAGACAGAGTAGCACTGACTTTGTAAGTAATTGAACTCAATAGGAGCAGGTCCCCAGGTGATTTAAATCAGTTAGCTCACTAAAGTCAGCACAGTTAGTGCTGCCAAATTAAACTGACTAAAGACATGAGGCCTAATCTGTGCCTGACTTTAACAGCACATCTGAGCCTAAAGTCAACATTTCCAACATGCAAATATCAGAAAGACACTTCTTGAATGCTTCTTGAACTCTTCCAGGCTTGGTGCTGTGACCACTTCCCTGGGGAACCTGTTCCAGTGCCCAGCCACCCTTGGAGTGAAGAACCTTTAATATCCAACCTAAACCTCTCCTGACACAACTTCAGGCCATTCTGTTGGGTTCTGTCAATGGTCAACACTGAGAACAGATCAGTGCCTGCCCCTCTTTCCCTCATAAGGAAATTTTAGACAGAGATGAGGTCTCCTCTCCATCTTCTCTTCTCCTGTCTGAGCAGACTAAGTGACCTCAGCTGCTCCTCATACAGCTTCTCCTCAAAGCCCCTCACCATCCTCGTGGCCCTTCTTTGGATACTCTTTAATAGCTTAATATCTTTCTTATATTGCAGTGCCCAAAACTGCCACAATATTCAAGATGAGGCCACACCAGTGCAGAGCAGAGCAGGACAATCCCCTCCCTCGACCGGCTGGTGATGCTTTGCCTGATGCCCCCCAGGACACGGTTAGTCCTCCTGGTTGGCAGGGCAGTGCTGACTCATTTTCACTTGCAGTTTTGGAATGTTGATTGATCATTAAAACCAAGATACTCGGCCTGGGTCTGCACCATGAGCTCCACAATCCCAAAATAAGTTAGCAATGGGGATTAGACCATTTCAGAGTAAGGTAGGAGCTGAGGGGGAAAATTGTGGATTGCAGTTCTGAGAGTTTGCCTTTACCTGAATTCTGCTGCTGACCTCCAGCTCTATGCTGGATCTTCTCTCCAGCTCCTGCAATTCCCATGGAACTGGAACATTCCAGCTTCACCCCCCTACATGCTTGAGGCCAAAACTCTCCTTGTGTCCCAGTTACACGTTATTCTAAGAGTGGCATAAGCAGTGATTGTATGTGAACTCAGCAAAAGAATGAATTCTCTACATCAAGAGTAAAAATGGCAAAACTGGACCTTTCTCATTAAATAAATCATATGAACAATCAATTTGCATATGTTTTGCATTCTTTGGTATAAATTTTTAAATATTTTAAAGGTTCAGGAAACCTGGGAGGATTTATAACATGAATCCCTCTGAACTGTGATCTATGAGTTACTTCTCCCTTAAGAATAGTGATTTATTGGGTCTAAGCTGTTTTAGAATTATTATTTTTTAATCTACTGGGGCTTTCAATGCAGTTACTTTCAAAGGAAATAAAACCAGATGGTAATTGTAGATTAGAGAAAAAGATTGAGCTCCCAATTAATTATTAAAATTGACTGTTAATTTTAGAAACTTGCAGCAAATTGTTCACAAAAGAAAATTTAAAGATACAAGAACATCCTATACAAGATTATTTCTAAAATTCCCTGTTCACACGCTGTAAAGAACACTTTAAATATTGGAGAAATCCCACTTAGAAATTTAATGACACTAGATATATACTGAATTGCATCAAAGATCTGTCTCTCTCCTTATATAACAGAACCACAGAATGAATAAGGTTAGAAAGGACAACTGTTGGGGTTATGTGGTCCAACCTTTCTGCTCAAGCAATATATATGCACAGCATTCACATACCCTAACCCTCTAAAATATATCAATATATATATGTGTTATATAGATATACATCTCTGTTTCAATCTTAGAGAGGGAGAGCAGTTTTCCACTTATTTGGAATTGTTTTTTACTATTAAAAAAATCCATTCCTGATGTGATGAATTAAAATATTTCAGGGGTTTTGGCCTTTGTATGAATGAGAGAGCAGTATGAGAGATGCAAAAATGTTCAAACTAGCCCCTACTTCATAGCACTTCTTGAGAGTCAAAAATACTGCAAGAGGCTATGCATTTCTCTGAGTGAAGACAAAATATTTTGCTGCAAAGAGAGTAGGAACTATATATCATACCTAGACTATAGAGCAACCACCCACTCTGACCTTCCATGGCTTCCTTGATAGTTCAGGAACATGGATACCTTCTGCTGGTGGTGAAAATATACATTCTCTTCCCAAGTTTGTGATCTCTTTGCTCTTTGTTAAGATAGAGAAACAATACATGTGGCAACAAGGAAGGTCAGGTTAGAATAAATTTAATATTAAAATTCTGTTTTAATTTCAGAAAAGGCTGTATAAAATATCCTCCCCTTCCAAACTGATCTGTTCACTCCATGTGTTCAGTCAGTTCTAATGCCTTCAGTAACAAATTGTGATTACAGGCACATTTTTCTCCCCTTAGCTCTATGTATTCAACACTGCAAATGAGAAAGAGATGAAGCTCCAGTCTGTGCACATCAGCAAGGAGGTTTCTAATGTCCCAGACATACCTTTATGAAACTCAAAGTTTATACCTTCAACACTCTTGTTTCTGAGGTCATAACTTTGGTTGAAGTGTAACGACTGGGACAATGCAAAGAATGAGATGACTTGAAGCATGCGCTCAGAGTACAGAGCAGACTTTGCAGAAAGGAAGGGATGAAGAAGTGATAAAGTGGTCATGAGAATGTAACATGAGAATATTTGCAGTGGGATCACTATAAGGCCCTGTTGTAATATGTTTAGAGACATGCTTCTACCATAGGACTGTGCAACACGTCAATCATCCAGTGGATCAGTAAGCAGTGGTCACTTAACAGGAACACTACAGAAGAAAAAAAATACACCAATTAAACAAAATAAAAATATTAAATCCCCAAATATTAAGTATATATCAAATTTGGCAACTCATTTAACTGCCTAAGGCAGTTGGTTTATAGAGTCATGTTCATTCCACATAATATTATTAACAATTCCCAGGGAAGTACTGCATAGTTACTGTAGCTAGTACATTAATCTTTATCATCTGTGCAAGAGTGGAAGCTTGCAAGAGGATTATGAAAACACAGTGCTTGTTCTTTTATCTCCAAACTGATCTCTATGCAGAAAATAATGATCTAATGAGACTGCTTAATAACTGACTATTGACTTACCTGGAGCTAGAAATACTTTATATCAAGTGGTGGGACAAATGCTCTTGTGAGGGTTTTGAGTTCTCTGCTTTGAGATGCTACTTCTTGTCTTCCACTCAATGTGGTTGGGTCATAAGATGCAAATATCTCATACTCCAGTTTCAGACATGCTTGGGTTAAATTAATGGTTGTGCATGGAAATCATTCTAAAAGCACAAGTCGTCTTCCCCACAGATTCCTTTTGCCTTTGCTCATTAATATTGGGGTGATTCCTCTAAAAAGCAAATGACTCTGTCTGGACGCACACTCTCTGAAATAGAATCAAACCACTGGATGTTCCCCTTACAAGGGAAAGCAAAACCAAAATGGATCCTGTTGCATTCACATTCTCAAAGTCTACTTTGTATATAAGAATATAAGAGAAGTCAATACTAGGTCAGAGCAAATGTCCATCGAACCCAGTGCCTATCTCCAGCAGGGATCAGCAGTGGATGGCTAAGGTAAAGAACAAGAACAGGGCAAGGATATAATCATATATAATCATATAAATATTACCCCAGCCTTCAGCAATTTGTGGAACAGGGACTTCCAGAGCCAGAGGTCATGACTTCATGTTTAAAAGCCCTTAATGTTTTTTCTTTTCCCATAAATATGTCCTACAATTTTCTGAAGCGTGAATTCCTTTGGAAATGAGTTTTACAGCTTCACTAAATATTTTGTGAACAAGTATGTCCTTTTGTTTGAATCAAAGCTAGCCTCTAGTGGATTCCATTTTTCCTATTCCTAAAACTGGAAATAATACTGAGATATTGTTCCAATTTATCTTCCTCATTCTGCTCATTATTATGAAATGTTACAAATGACAAAAAACCCCACCCACATCACTGTTTTATCTACACTTACTCACCTTTTTTTTTTCCATGCTAAAGAACCCTACTCTGTCTACATTTCTCATGTAGAAGTTGCTCCTTATCTTTATCATTTATCACCTAGTTCTTTGCTGCATAAGATCCTTCAGTAATTCACTCAATAGATATACCTAAAGCAAATAAACCAGGACAATCAGCTGACTTTCATCCACCACTTCACAGGAATTTTATTCCACAATGTACAGGGGTAACAAAAGAAGAAACCTACATTTAGTTGGGTTTAGTGTGTTGATAAAAGCGGATGGGTGTGAATTTGGTTGCCAAGGTCACTATGTCACCCAAAGTCTTCCAAGTATGGTTTAATACAGGTCTTATGAGGCTTGTACAGAAAGTGATTTTCAGGACCAAATTTAATAAAAGAAGTTCCCTTCTTCTGTCCTTTCTACACCACTATCAAAAGCTTATAGATCCCTATAACGAAAGACAGGTGATAGTTTGTGAAATAGATAGATTGCCTAGTCAAAGACATTATGGAAGGATGTTCTAGAAATTTATGAGTGTTCAAGGAGACACTGTTCTCAAGGAATACAAATTCATTTGAAAAACACAGGTACTACATTGCTGGGAAAATTCCTGAACTTGAAGTACTTGGGAGAGGGGCTGAGAGAGCGCAGAGGTGAAGATTGTCCTGCTTTCACATTCTTCACCAGACATTTCCTGTGGGTGCTGCTGTTGACAGCACCCTGAGCTAGATGTCCCTGCAGTCCGACCCAGACGAAACTTCTCTTATAAACCCAGGCTGCCATGTTCATTAAAGCAGCCCGTGGTCGATAATACGTGGTCCATTAAGATCACTCTTTTTCCGTGGCTGCTGTAAATGCCGCAGGAGGCTGTGCTCTGCCCGACTTTCGCTGCGAAAGGGGCGATGCTAGAAAAAAAGGCGGTGAAGCCCACGCCGCTGGGTAGAAGCCCGCGGTGCTGAGCCCTCCCGGCCGCCAGCAGCCGCTTCCCACCGCTCCCACAGCGGCACGGAGCACTTAGCCCGCATCCCAGGGGCGCCGGGAGCGCCGGGAGGCAGCCGAGCGGGCGGCAGGAGGGCTTAGGACCCAGGGGGACGGCAGTGGAAGGACCCAAGCTTTGGCGCACACGCCTCCTACCAAAAAAAAAAAAAAAAAAAAAAAAAAAAAAAAATCACAGCCCCGTGGAGCTGGCGCTCGCTCATTCAGTTTTCTAGAGAGATCTGAGCCGGAACCCGGGAGCCGGGAGATCTTTCTCGCCCACCCATCTCAGCAGCAAGGACATCTACAGGGGGAAAAACCCACCCCACGCAGCCCTCCGCCGCCCCACGGCAGCTGCCGGCGCTGTGCAGGTATTTGGATTTGCCTTCTCTGGGGTTGCGCAGGGAGGCTCTGATCGCTCCCGGAGCCTCCCGCCCCTCCGGGCCCGGGGTGCGGCGATTCAGCACCGCTGGGCGGACAGCTCCGGCTGCGGGAGGGGGCCGCTCCCTTCCCGGCCTCCTGCCTGTCCTGCTCCCTCCTGCCTGCCCCGCTCCCTGCCTCCTGCCGCCTGCGTCCTGCCTGCCCAGCCTCCCCTGCTCCCTCCTGCCTGCCCTGCTCCCTGCCTGATCTACCTCCCTCCTCCCAACCTCTCTCTTCTGCCTCTGTTTCCTTGCCTCCTGCCTGATCTGTTTGCCCTGCCTGCCTCCTTCCCCTGCTCGCTACCTTCCCTGTCGCTGTGTCCCCTGCCTCCACTGCTTACCTCATGCCTGCCCTGACTCCCTGCTCCCTTCTGGCCCTGTTCCCTGCCTCCTCTGCATCTTAGCTGGCCTGCTCCCTCCCTACCTCCTTACCCTGCCTCCTGCCTCCCCTGGCTGTCTCTCCTGCCTGTCCTACCCCTCTGCTCTCTGCCTCCCTCTGCTCTCTGCCTCTGTGCCTCCTTCCCCGTCTCCCTGCCTCTCTTCTTTGCCCTGCCTGCTCTACTTCCCTTACTTCCCCTTTCCTTTTCTGCTTCCCCTGCCTCCCTTGCCTCCCTGCCTTTTTTCCTGCTTCCAGTCTCCTATCTATTCTGTCTCTTTTGCCTCCAGTCTTCCTTGCCCTGCTTCTCTGATTCTCTTCTTCCTGCCTTCCCATTTTCTGTCTTCCCTGTCTACTCTCCTCCTTGCCCTGCTCCCTTGCCTCCTTTCTTCTCTACCCGGTTCCCCACATTCCTCACTTTCCTGCCTTTTCTTTTCCTCCTGTCTTCCTTCTCCATCATCAGCCCCAGTCCTTCCTGAAAGGAGTATGGGACTGAAAAATCAGCTCAACAGCCCAGGAGCTGAGGAAGAATGGGAACACAACTTGGAAGGGAAAGTCCAGATCCAATATGAGAGCAGGAGAGAGGTGAGAGGGATGCAGAGCAAAGGGTTAAAACTGGGATTTTAAGTTAATGAAGCAAGGACTCCAGCCAAGTGTTGACATACAGAAGTTTGCCAAACAGCAGCAGATACCTGTTTGCTCCTTAGCAAATTGATGCCTGTTTTTACTAGGTGTACTCAACCCAAAGAGGGAAGAGGGATTAAAGGGAGGGGGGAATGTGCGAGGTCAGTCAAGTGTATTGCCTTCCCAATGGCAAACAGTGATGAGTAATGGGTGCAGGGAAGAAGTGAGGTGAATCACACCTACCCTTTGGATCCTTTGCTGCAGGAAGTAAAGAATTAAACTGTGTCTCTGCAAGAAATGAGGATGTTCAGACAGGGCTTCATGCATAAAAATAAATGCAAAGCAGCTAACAGCTGGAGAAACCCCATGTGTACTACTGGCCTGACTTTAATTCTGTTTGCAGTGGTTTAATCCTGGGAGGGTGAGGAAGGTCATAGGAGAAAGGGAGCTTCCCCTTTTCAAAATGCTGATTCCTCAGTTTTAACAAGCTCTGGGAATAATGAAGTTAAGGAGCAGATGGCTACTCCTTGTCCATCACTAAACAGTGACTGGATCCTATTTGGAAAGAAAAATTAAATTACAGAAAGACTGCTTTCATGTGCTTTCTGAGTAATCAGATGATAACATGGATTTTCTCCAGTACTAAAAGTTAATACAATGCCAACATCTACATGACATATTATGTAACAGTATTATGCCATGCTCTGCATAGGGAAGCTACTGGCTTGCTTTTTCATATAATGATAACTCAGATAACCTTATAGAGCTTTTCCTCATATTAAATCTATCCCAGCTTGAAGTTTACAGGGGCAGCTTGTGTTGTCACATATCTGTTACCAAATGATGCCAATTATTTTAAAAATTCTGTTGACTCATCCAGCTCTAAAAGCTATTGAGTATTTTCTAAAAATTAGACTTTTGTAAGGCATATGCAAGACAGTGAAAGATATTGTAACTTTTTCCAAAAACCTTCTTAATTTATTTAATCATCATATATAACTTGAAAGCTGCTGCAGAGACCAGATGCAGTGAGTAGCCCTGAGTACTGCTGAGTAGCAGTCCAAGCAGTGTAATTGAGTTCAGCAATGGAGGAAATGCAGAATCCACCCCATAGCACTGGGTCAAAGCACTTCAGCTCTACGTGCTTTGAACACAGAGGTCATTTCACTGACACATTTAACAGCAGCCTCCTCATATTCCAGAAGAGGACCATGTCAGTTGAAATACAAATGATCAGCCTCATAAAAGGATGGAGAATATTTCCTTTAAACTAAGACTGTAAACTCATGCAATTGTTTACTGAACTATGCAATTACTGAAGCAATTGTGCTGCTGCTTGGCAAGTGAGTTTTATTTTCTCTCACAGCCCGGTACTGTAGTGTCTCTCTGACATATGCACAAACAAGATATGACACTTGGGTCCTACTAGTTAAAACAAACTAACAAAACAAATGAAAAAGAAACAACATTAGGCTTTCATAGAGTGGGAAATTCACTGAACCAAAGTTCACGTGGTTTTTGGCACATGAGTTATAATTCCTTTTCCTCATGATATAATGCTACTCTGTGGATTTTCTTCGAGATTTTCCAAACAGTTTAGTGGTGCTTTGGTTTGTTTGGTGTGGGTTTTTTCCTTCAGTAGTATTTATAAACTCCTTCAATCTGATATGTTCCTCCACTGAGAAAACAAACCCACAAGGTATTATCAAAGTATGTTAAACTTTATATCTACATCTTTGGGAGAAGTACCTATGTGCAGAACTTTGGCTTGTGATCAGACTTCATTAGGAATGAGAGAAAAAAAAACAAAACAAAAAAACAAACAAAACCCAGGAGGATTGCATGAATTCCTGGGTGCAGAATCCCTCCCTCTTTCCCCTCTTCCCTTCCTCCTTTTTCCTTCCCTCGTTTCCTTTCCTTCCTTGACTCCCTCCTTTCCTACCGCCTTCCTTACTTCCTTTCTGCCCCTGATTGTCTCTCCTTCCCTTCCTTCCCCCTACTGCCACCCCATGGAATGCCACACATGCCTTTCTTTGGCATAATATATAAAGCAGAAGAAAGTTAACACTCATACACCACCATTGAATTTCATATTTTTTAAAGGAACCTAATTTTTCGAAACATGAAGCAAAAGAACTGCAATATTAGATAAACTTTATGTTATTAAAAATGTAATATCAAACATCTTATTTCTTCTCCTGTATATCTTTGTGCAAATGTTGTAAAACAATTTCTACTGCACTTAGGGATTTTCAGACACCAGTATTATGACTGCATGCTGTCAGATTTCTGCATATAGTTTAATTATGAGACTTGGGGGTCAGAATTCATGTTTTGCATATTGCTGATAATTTCTGCTGCAAGAAGTTTCTATATTATTGGACAAGTGACCTCTGTTCCATAGTGGCCAGGATGCTTTTCTTCGTGGAGGTGCTTGCAGTAGCTCATGGCTGTCATGGAAGTCCCTCATAGACTGCTGTTTCTGGGGCATGCCACAGGTCCTCAGGTTCCCACTGGGATTTGCAGTTTATCTGTGATTGGTGAACACTTAAAAACTATGACTTCGAGAAAAGTTGAACTAATCTCTTCAAGTTCATGGGTATTTTGTTTAACTTTTTTATTTGTGCAGAGAGCAGCAAAGATCAGTTGAGTTGCTGCCAGGTTTTGTGCTGTGCCATGGCTACATTACCAGCTCTAGACGTTTAGATGTGGCCTGAGGGTAATCTGCAGCTGACTCAAACTAACAAGAAGATTGTAGTATGAGGGGAATAGGAATGCATGATGTGTTGTTTTTACTGAACTAAAGGAAATGTTAGGTTTTTGTACCTGAGCTAGGGTTTTCTATCCTGGGAAAGTGTGAGAAACCATGAAATTCCTCTCACAGCAACTACAGTAACAAACATTCACTATTTTCATATTGAAGAGGAACAACTATTCCCTAGTGAAGGTTTACAGGAGCATCAGTACCTGGAGAAGAAAGACTTGCAATATTTAACTCATTTATGTTTACTGAGACAATCTAGACCCTTAGGGAAGGGCTAAAAAGAAGTGGTGGTGAGGCCACACCTGTAGTATTGTGTCCCATTCTGGGCTCCTCAGTACAAGAGAGACATGGACATATGGGATAAAGTCTGACAAAGGGTTACGAGGATGATGAAGGGACTGGAGTGTTGCTCACATGAAGAAAGGCTGAGAGAGCTGTGACTGTCCAGCCTGGAGAAGAACAGGCTCAGGAGGATCTTATTAGTTCATACAAATACCTGAAGAAAAGATGCAAAGAAGATAGAGCCAGACTCCTTTCAGTGTTGTCCAATGCAGGTCCAGAGGCAAAGGGCACAAACTGAAACATGGAAGGTTTGCTGTGAACTTCAGGAAACACTTTTTTACTGTGAGAGTGACAACACTGGCAGAAGTCACCCAGGAAGGCTGTGGAGTCTCCCTCCTTGGAGATACTCAAAAGCTGTCTGGATAGAGTCCTGGGGAACCAGCTCTAGGAGGCCCTGCTTGAGCAGGGGGTTGGACCAGATAGACTCCAGAAGTTCTTTCCAGTGTCAACCTTTCTGTGATTCTATAATAATGTGAGGAGCAACCAGGCTATTGGACTTGGGATATGAGACAGTCCTGTTGGAAAGCCCCATAGGGAGGTTGGTCTTTGCAAAATCTAAAGAAACGGTACACTTTGGGAGTCCTGATTGTGCCTTTGAAGCTTAAGATGATTACACTGGGGACACTGGAAACATTGCTGTCTACCTCTCTATGTCCCTGTGTGCAACATGGCTTCACGTTTTTCTTATGATGCAGAGCATTATGCATAGAGAGGAAAGGTTGCCCAGATATTAATGTGTAAACTTGTTGCTCAGGGGACATATGATCTGTTCCCAGCTATGTGAAATGTGTCCTCCACTATCTCAGGCAAATCACTCAGGGCTGTGCTTCTCCCCACAATCTGTGGAAGATGCCATGGTCTTGCCATCAAGGACAAGAGAGAATCAGTTTTTCTCATTGCTCCTTTGAAATTAGTTCACGGAGCTGGAGTAGTTCCCATTCTATGTCTGACCACTCCATTTCCAGAGCAGGTTCCTACTAAGGTACCCCAAGGCCACAAAGTGCCATAGGAACCATTCCTATAGGTACAGATATGGATTCACCCTACCCAGTCCTTATGAAGAAACGCCTGCTAAGCAGAACATAGCCCCAAGAGGTTTTCCACAGTTCACATCAAAATATTTTTCAAAAAGCAATTTAATGAGATGACACCCACTCTCTGAGATGAAATCATTCTGGATTACCACTTTTCCTCCCTTCCTGCCCACTCCCTTCCTCTCTGGCATGATTTTAGCAGCTAATGTCTGTATGAATGCTAGCAGTTAGGAATTATATAATGAGCCAAACCTTAGCAGTGATGCCTCCTGATACCAGGTGAGGATCAAACACTAGTTCCTTCTCCATTTGAAAACCATGGTAATGAAATTTCACACTCCATATAGCTTTGGACTGAATGAAAAACACTTGGTAGACACAGAGACAAGTAAAATCTTTCTGGAACTGAATTGGATGGGAAAGGGCCAAATGGACATGAAGTCCTCAAAAAAAAAAAAAAAAAAAACAAGTGATATTGCAGGGACAGCTAAGCGGGAAGGAACAAAATGATCTAGACAAATACCATCATCATTAAGAACAGGTTTTGGCCAATCTTCCAGGGGATGCAGAGCAAATAGGGATTGAATGCTGATCCAGAAACTGTCATTGAAGAGAGAGCAGTAAAGCATATTAAGATCTTCCATAATATGTCATTTTCATTTTTGTTTGTATAGTATTACTATACATTTTACTATTAACTAAATTTTTTATCATGAAAAATATAAGCTGCTTGTCTAAAAACTGTATCCCACTTTCAGTTTGCTACCCATCCTGAAGCCACTCTCTGTCCCTTGCTGTTCTCTTGTTTGGATTGGAATTGAATAAACCAAAATGATATGTGACACCAAAGTTTTGGTGGAAATTTCTGTCCCTTTTGGGTATAAGTATGCTGTGTTTCAAATCTCTGTAATTTTTTTTTTTTTTAATCTGCGTTTTGTTCCTTTGGAGGGATGATTTATTGTAAGTGGCTGTGAAAAGACATTAGAAGAGCAAATAGTCCTTTGGGAACAAAGAATCATAAGATAGAAAAACAACTGTTGAGACTATAACAAAGAGTCTAGTGTGCCAACATGCAGCAACAATATTCAAGGTAGGGAAAAAAAGCCAGCATCTTCATTTGGAAGATAAACCAACCCTGAACCAAACTGAACAAAGATGTAAACATCTGAAAAATTGGCAGATGGATGAGAGCCGCACACAACACTGGAAGAGAAGGAGAAATTGCCATGGGTGGGAGGGGGTGAAAATGGTCTGTTATACCTTGGGAATCAGAATAAATCAGTACCATTTGAGAAAGTGCAGTGACAATTAAACTGGCTAGCTATGGAGCATTAAATTTATTGTCAAGGTTAGTAGTGGGAGTACAGCTCATCCATTGATATATATCAGGCTCCTTGAAGGCAATGGTTTTAGAGTGGATTACTAACCTTATGATTTGTGCTGTGATTAAAATAGCGACAAAATTTTTCGCACATATTTTAGATTATTTTGCAATATATAACTTCACACCACTAAAATATTTCAGTGCAGTCTGTTCCGGCTGATAATCAGGATAATCTATGGATAACTGTAATCCATGGTTATAGCTCAGCTCACTATCAGAAAACTCTGAAACGCATTTAAAAATATATTTTATGTTATGCTGAATATTTGTAAGTTGCTTTTTCAGCAACAATGTCTGACAGGAAAGGACTGTATCTCCCTCACCTTGAGGTAATCCCGGGCATTTAAATTAGTTAAAAATGGTGTGCAACTTTAATGAAAATAAGTAGCATCCATTTTGACATTAAATACTTGGGGATCCAATAAGAAGGGCCAGACTTTATCTCCTTGGTCAAATCTCATTTTTCTTCTGGAGCAGACTGCAGTTGACCTTTCAAGAATTTGCCTTATTTCTGAAGAAAATATCTTGGTGGAGATGGGAGTCAGAAAATGAACAGTTTTACTCCCTGTAAACTCCTAGAAAATGGATGAATCCACTGGGGGTTGTGTGTGTGACACAGTTATCTTCCACTAGTCCTTGCACATTTTAGAACAGGTCCAGAGAAGGGCCACAAAAATGATCAGAGGGCTGGAGCACCTCTCCTGTGAAGACAGGCTGAGAGAGTTGGGGTTGTTCAGCATGAAGAAGAGAAAGCTTCAGAGAGACCTTACAGCAGCCTTCAAGTATCTAAAAGGGGCTTAAAAGAAAGACGGTCAGAGACTTTTTAGGAGGACCTGTAGTAATAGGACAAGGGATAACATTTTTCAACTGAAAAAAGACAAGTTCACACTGAATATAAAGAAGAATTTTTTTGTGATAGTGGTGGTGAGACTACAGAATTGGTTGCTCAGAGAAATTGTGAATGCTCAATCCTTGGAAGAGTTCAGGGCCAAGTTGAATGGAATTTTGAACAACCTGTTTAGTGAAAGATGTCCCTGCTCATGACAGGGAGGTTGGACCAGATGATTTTCAAAGGTCCCTTTCAACCTAAAACATTCTGTGATTCAATTATTTTCAGATTCGAAGCCACAGGAGTGCTAAAAGTGTTGTAATTCATACTGAGCCCTGAGCCAGAGCTAATGCAGACCCCAGATAAGCTTCTTGCTTCCACTCTTCTGCTGAGAATCCTTTAGCACAAACAGTTTCCTTACTCTACTATTTGCTGTTTAAACTAAGGAGGGACAAATCCTTGTACCACACTCCCCCAATGACAGTATCACACCTAAGCTCCCCTAACTAGCTCATGGAGGCAGTTGTAACTAAAATCATGATTTGTGCAAGAAAATGCTAGTGTCACCATTAATTTGAGATCTCAGTCACAAAATATTGGCTTGGTTTCCTATAACCTACTGCAATTTTACATCAGTGGAATTCAGTTGATACAATAGGAGTTATTCAAATTTGGTCTAATGAAAGCAAGAGCAAAGCAAATAGCTGTTACTTTATTTCTATATGAGGAATCTACCTTTAATACAACTCTTATTTCTTTCAGAATTGAATAACCTGCACCCATAAATTATCCCTCAAAACCTGAGGACTTTTTTCTCTTGAGTCATTTGCACTCTGTAGTGCCTTGTGAAAGCCTTCTATTCTCCCAGCTCTGCCTTTCCTGAAGTTTTCCCAGGCTGATCAATCACCAGATACTCTGCCCTGCAGGTAGCTCTTTTCAGTTCCATTTCCACAGTGAATACAGAAAGAGGATGCTTAATAAACTCTCCTTTGTGTTACCTACAAAAAAGTCCAATTCACATTGCTGTTAAATGAAAAGCTTATCTCCCACCACAAATGTCCTTTAAGCAAATATGCAGAAACTCTCTGTATTCAGATTTTGGGATCTCATCCTGGAACTGCAGCTGCGGCATCTAAAATGTAGATTTTATCAATAACATGCAAGGTCACAACACAAGGAACTGAGGCATCCCTTGTGTGGATTGACTTCCAGGTCCTGCAATGTAACTTGGAGCAAACCCTGAACCAAAAAATACTTTGACTCGTGCTCTCCCCTTTGTTTGATCTGAGAATGCTGAACCCAGGGGAGTAGCTGAGTGAAATGGTTGTTTTACTATAAATAATTCATAACCTTCCAAACAGCTTTCTTCAAATACAAAAAATGTGTCTTTCACTGAGGGATTCCCTTTTAATTTT
The DNA here is from genome assembly GCF_003031625.1 of Empidonax traillii. Classification (NCBI taxonomy): domain Eukaryota; kingdom Metazoa; phylum Chordata; class Aves; order Passeriformes; family Tyrannidae; genus Empidonax; species Empidonax traillii. The sequence continues at coordinate 28,999 of NW_020955771.1, read as the reverse complement.
TAAAACCAATTTTTCAGAAGTTAGAAAGAGAGATCAGTTAAGCAGTGGAGGCAGGGGACATTTGCTTGTCTGTTTCTGTGATGGCTGAAAAATTGTATGGGTCTTGATCTTTCTTCGCACACATATCACATTGGGACAGACCTTGATCTTATTTCACACAAGTGTAACTACACAGACTTCGATGACAGCCTCTTGCTTAATTATGTCACTGAAATGTAAGAGATACACTGTACCGTTTTGTTCATACATAACAAAATAAGCAGCTTTTCTTCTATCATTTGCAAAAAAAAATTCTAGGTAAAGTACAGAAATGAAAATGAAATTCAGAACAAGTTATGCAGGAAAGCTACAATATACTGAAAAATATATTTGGTATAAAATACGTCTCTTTTCAACTAAAACACCAGCCCTGTCTGATTAAATACCATCAAATACCTTGTTCATGTAGAGCTTCCCATGAAGATGTATTAAGTCTCAATGGGAAATATCTTCAGTGAGTTTATACAAAGTAGAAATTATTCCCGATGTTGATGGAGTTTGGGATTTTTTAAAAATCAGTTTTACAGTCAGCTTAGTGTTTAATTCAAGGAAAGCTACAAGTTGATAGTACAGTTGATAAAACCAAATCAAACAGCTGTTCTACTTAGTATGATGCGGGTAAATCTGAGTATTTATGAAGCTGAAATGTTGTTCCTGTTAGTAGTGGAAAAAACTTACTGTTATTTTTTCTTTTGTCATTCCTGGCTTAAAGTTATGGGATGCTTCAACTCCCACACTTCTGTAAGACAACATTGCAAAGTGTATTCGAATAGTAAGTTGATACAGCTTAGTATTATTTGTCAATAAATCACATTACTTTTTTGAAAGCCTAAATACATACATTCAAGATGTTAGTGACTGCCTTATCTTAAATGCACTCATTCTGAAATTGACTGGAATCCTCATACCTATAAAGCATACAAAGAAATTTTATGTCTATCTAAATTCAAAAATGCATTCCTGCAAGCTTTATATAAGTATTTAGTATTTTATGTGTTTTCTTTTTCTTTTAGTAAGTGATGGAATAAACAACACTTTCCTTTGGATGGATTATCCTACATGTGAACTGCCTGTTACTCTTCCTGCAAGAACAGGAAAAGCCCTTTGCTTTTGTTTGGTAAATATCAGCCTGATGGGAAAAAGCATCTGAATGGCTCACACTCATAGCGGACCATCAGTTGAATGGGATCAGCACTTCTACTAAAGTATCCGAATTTAAGGATTTGGAAAAGAGTTTTTTGCAGAGATGACCCATTTACAAGCTGGACTTAGTCCAGAGACTATAGAGAAAGCCCGCCTGGAACTGAATGAAAACCCAGACATTTTGCATCAGGATATCCAGCAAGTCAGGGACATGATTATCACAAGGCCTGACATCGGGTTTTTACGTACAGATGATGCCTTCATCTTGAGATTTCTCCGAGCCAGAAAGTTTCACCAAACTGAGGCCTTCAGACTGCTGGCTCAGTACTTCCAGTACCGCCAGTTAAACCTGGAAATGTTCAAAAACTTCAAGGCCGACGATCCAGGAATCAAACGGGCTCTGACAGATGGGTTCCCAGGAGTACTGGAAAATCGCGACCACTGTGGCAGGAAGATTCTTCTGCTTTTTGCAGCCAACTGGGATCAGAGTAGGTAAATGTAGATAGTGTCCTTATCTTTTTACATACACTCACACTAACAGAATGTTTGTGACTATACTTGAAGTAGTAAAGCCATTTTCAGTAAAAGAGTTTGTAGTCATATACCCATTTTACTATAACTTTCATCTCATCTGATCACCTGTCATTCATCATTTTTAGGACATAGGTAGCTCATGTTTGTTGGGTTTTTTAAATAAATATTTCCATTTTTTTAGCCAGATAATGTCTTTTGCTATAAATTTATTAATGTCTATTATACAGTTGTTTCGGCAATATGGTAGACTAGCCAAACAGGTTGAGAGAAAGCAAATGTTTCAAAGCACATAGATGTTCTCATAGCTCTTCTGATGCAGAAGAAACTGACCATATTTGTTCTGTCTTCAGACTTCCTAAGGGATCTTTATTTATTTGTTTGTTTGCTTGAACCATTTCAAGAATTACAACCTATGCTGTACTTCCACAAACTGTGTTGTAATTTCTGCCCACGCTGATTACTGTATGATGTTACTCATATCAGTGGGAGATTCATGCAAAGTGTATTTTCTGTTCAGGTCATTTCTTTAACAGAATGGTATGAACAAAGATATCTCCCAGCCATTATTATAAAATGATGTCCCTAAATGTTAATGTGATTAGTCAGCTTTCACCATGTATTTGAAGTGATACAGAGAAAAGAGACTGGTCCAGGAATATCATGTTCACATTATCCTCTTCTTCACAAGTCATTCCATTCCATTTTCCCTGTCTTCATGGTGAGATGGAGAAGTGTCATCAGCTGTAAGGTTACCATGTGTTTTGCTGATTTTTTTATAGAGGTCATGCTAAAGAACAAAATTCAAATTCAGGTTTTGAGTATCTGTTCTGATGAGTTCCAGGAAGGATTTTGCTTTGGCGTGATCTGAAGTTTTCCGTGAAGGTGTCTTATCCTTAGGAGTCAATAGATTGGAGCTTTGAATTTACATCAGAGAAATTATTAGAGAACAATACACATATGCCTGCAATTTTTCATGTTAGTTGTTTTCAGGGAAAACCTTTCATCTGCATGTGAAAGCAGAGTTCAGAAGAGTTTCTGGTTTTCATTTGCGTGCAAATAAATGTATAGAAAAGGACACAGAAATGTAACTTTACATAATCAAACATATTTGGTGAAATCCTGCTCTGGAGGCAGTAATAAAAGTTCTATTAACTACAAAGGGACCAGCAGTTAATCTCCTGTCTTTTGGAACTGTGAGTTTTCTTTCCTTCCGACAGCAAAACTCTTCCTCTAGCAATTGGCCTGAAAAGAAAGCTGAATGCACAGTTATCTTGAATTAATAGAAAGTATCAACTTTAGAGGACAGAAGCACTGTGGCTCTGCTGGTTGAATTAAGGGATTTAGGTATTATATAGAGCCAGCTTTGGGTTTCTGATCCCTCAACAAAATGAATCTTTGTGATTAACCTTGTACATCAAGTCCTACACTTGGAAAGCTGAGAGTGCTGCTGTTTAAGGCTCCTGCAGTGAGATTTTTGACAGAGCAATTATTCCTGTCAGATTTGGACTCAGATTTTCTGCAAGTCCTTTAATATGCACCAATGTACGTGTATATGTGTGTTTGGATGTCTGTATGTGCAAACCCAGAAGTGACCCTGCATGATTCTGAAAATATAATTTTAACCTTCAAAGGAGGAAAACCGAGGCAAATAGGATGGGATGTACTTTCTTAAGACTCCTCAGTGAAATTAAAAATCATGTGAAAATTTTACCTCAGCTCAGCCACTGGAACTCATCTCTTCTGTGGATTCAGATGGCAAGAAGTGGGTTTTTTTGTGGGCTTTTGTAGCGCTCAAACTGTAACAGGGATTTTGGACAGGATTTCAGCTGTAAGTAAATGGATTTCCTCTTCCTTTCTTACTGTCTAAGGGTATCAACAAGAGGAAAGCTTTTAAGAGAAGGAAATGGTGAGTGCAATGTCCTATTAAGCAGCACAGAAGCAGGTTATTGACCAGAAGAAATATAACTGTCACAAAAAAACTATAGGGCACCCCCCTATAGATGTGTCTTCAGTGATGGCAAGATGTTAACAAGCTCACATTTCAGCTGAATGCTAATGAAATTAGCCGTGATGTTGGCATGCAAGAGTAAGAGCTCAACCTTCAGCGTGCCTTTTCTAATTTTAATCTCATTTGCCACTGGCTGGGCCTTCTCTTTGTTTTTGATCAAATCCTAATTTATAAGGCTGATTTATAAAGAAATAATAATTTATAAATGATCTTTTAAAAGCAGCATAGATATAATCCATAAATTGATTTTCAGTCCAGACATTCTGGGACATTCATTTATGCTCCTGAGAATATGGTTGCTGTTGGGGTCCCATGTCGAGGAGGCAGAAGCAACCTTGAAACTTTCTGTGCTTTTAAATATATTGATTTTTAAAAGGAAATGTGATTTTAAAAGGAAATTTGTGCAATGTGACTGCTTGGACAAATCAGACTCAAGATGTTTCTAAGGTATTCCCTGTATCAAAGATAAAATTTCTATGTGAGCCTTTAGAAACATTTGCAATTTTAGCCTCAAGAACGTAACTGATAGATCTAGCATCTTTAGAAAACTAGGGTTTAATTTTCAGTCTCAATGTTTCCAGCTTCAGCTTCCAGCTGCTGGATTGTGTTAGTTTAAATAGACCACAAAAATATGACAGCTTCTCATGTTGGTACTTCTGTGTCTTGACCACGTCATATCTAACCTACTTTTGAATTCACTGAGGATGTGGCACTGTAGGGTAAGTTGCTGTCAGGCAACAAGGAGATAGTACATTAGCTACTCTGCAGCAGAGGTTCTTGTGCTCGCCTTTAACCATGTGAATGTAAAACAGCTAACCCCATTTTCCTCGAGGACAAAACAACCTTGTGTTGTCCACAAGGTAAAGCACATACTTGTGGGCAGCCAGCACAGCAAACATAATGTTCTGCAAAGTAATCCACTAGCTTAATGTATCAGAGCTTAAATAGTTTTAACTTCTTTACTCGCAGAATTAGAAAGATTTTCCTGGTTGCTAATACTCTTCATCATTCTTTTCTGGATTGTTCCTGTCATTTTAGTGCAGTTGATATTGTGCAGATGGATGAACTGAATAAAGATTTTCACTAATAACTCATCATGTGGTAATACTATCTCTTCTGTTTGGTAGTTCTCTCCTTTTAGATTAAGACTTCACTGTGTTCTTAGTTCTCTATCACATTTTGAGCCATGTTCAGCTCAAATTTGCTTTCAAGTCACTGTTTTCTGAAATATAAATGCCACTGGTAAATGTGTCATACATTCTCATCCATAACGTGGGCACAGTCTAGCATGTGATTCACGCTCTTCTGCAGAGCTAAACCTGTCCTCCTCATCAATTGTACTGCAAGGGTTTTGTGATATCTGCAAAGTTTGCTGGGTGCCAGAGTTCCATTAATTTAGCATGTGCTGCATTGGTTCAATTTCCCTCTGGTTCTTAGACAGGTTTCTTAGCGTTGACATCATCACTTTCTCTCTAGGTCCTGCATAGTATATTTTGGATCTGTTAGTTAATGTTAATCACATATGATAGATACAGAACAGAAAACTTCATAGGTATTGAATAAGTGAAAATGAGCAGATGGATAGAAAAGAAAGAGATCAGATAAGTTCCATAGCAAGGGAAAGGAAAAATTTTGAGCTATATTACTGTACACCAGTACAGGGGAGGGCCATTTTTCTCTTTTATCAGAACTCAAGGTGTGAACTCAGTGAAACCCACAAAGACTTAGACCATTTCTTAGAGAGCACCTTATTTTTAAATGCACATTGTGGAGTAATAAAGACAGATCAAAATGTCAAACTAACCATGTAATGAATGTTTTTGATTAAATAATTTGCGTCTTAAAAAATCCCAGGTTTTAAAATAAACACGTGTACACATACAGTTTTGATGAGACATGAACCAGGATTTCACGTAAAAACTAATGTTCCATGTGCTAGATTACAAATACTCTTTATCACACTTTTTCATTTCGTCAGTCTCACCTAACCTAAGCCCTCAGTCCTCAAATGCACCTCTAGTGAAATTGAAGCTTTTAAAGAAGTCAGACAAAAGTGCCTTTTCAGCTGTTGGATTGAGGAAAACCTTCACTAACTACTGCAGCTGTTCCTACATGGGCTACTGCCTTCAAGTACATGCTGCTAATACGCTGAGGAGACGGAACTTTGGGTGAACAAGTAATTCAGCAGAAGGTGTTCATTAATCTTCCAAGTAAAAATATTTCCTTCAAGATCTTTCAGCCAAAGTAAAATTTATTTCTGTGCGGAGATCCATCAGAAGGACTCTCTCCAATCACAATCCCCTGAAAATAGGGTCTTAAGAGTAGGGGGCAGAAGGTTGCCCATAGTCTTTTGCAGTAAAATGGTAATTAATTTCTGTCTTCAGTCTGTGCCTTAGAAGCTGTCACACAGCTCCAAAGATTCTGTAAGTCAGATGGAAAAAACTGCTGCTTTGTGTACAACATATTATCTCAAGTCTACTGCTAGCCATAAACTGGTTTTTATTAACCAAGTAATCTTAAATGCCAGACACTTAACATTCTGTAGGAAAGTGTATTAAATAGGCTAAAGGGAAAGGAAATACTCTGATATAGTGGTAAACCAAGAGCTATAAATATTTTAAAGGATTTTAATAGAAAAAAATATGTCCTTGCTGAGAATGCTCATAGTGGTGTAATTACAAGGATATTATCATCACCAGATCCTGTTGGTATAAATGAATATGTCTCAAGTGCTGATTATTCCAATATATTTCAAACATAATCTCAGATGCTTAATAGAATATGAAGGAATGAACATCTGTTGAGACTGATTTATAGTCAAAGGCAAACTGTGGCAGTAACTCAGCCTCGTAGCTGTTTATTATGAGAGAATACAGCTGAAGTAGAGCCATCTCCAACACCAGAATGATTTTTACACATCAAGTCTTTGGGTTTGGTCAATAAGTAACCATTCTGTGTTGGGAGATGCTTACAGCAATGCAGATTGACATCACAAGAAACCATTGCATTGAACAATAAATAGCCAAGAAAATTTAAAAAAGAAATTATATTACATTACTGAGCTATTATGAAATGGTAGCTGAATTCAGGGTAGTAAAGGAAGGCAGCATAGCATAAGCAGAATACTCATTTCAAGGAGTAACAGATGTGCAAATTAAATGTTGGACAAGGAAGACGAAGAGGAGCTCTGTCTTGAAATGTCTTAATTTGCTTGCGGGCAGCAATGTAATTCAATTAGTACCATTTGTTATGGAAGCCATATTTGGGAAGGCAGTTGTAGCCCATATGAATGGCAGAAGGATGACATACCCAAATGAGAGTCCTGGGTAGGGCTGAGAAAGGAATCCAGGAAGAGAGAGAAAATGCCTTAAAAAGAGAAAGAAAAACAATGGCTGGGAAAGTTATGAAGCTTATGTTGAATGACAAGAGAAACTGGACTGAAAAGAAAAAAAAAATCCATGGGGAGGGGTATGGCAATCAAACACATATTGAGAGGGAAGAGGAGGTCACTGGATGGTGTCGGGCTGAGGCGTGAGGGCTGACTGAAGAGCTGTGAAGGACAATGCCTCTAGGTGAGAAACACAGTTACTGGAGCTAGCCTGTGGGATAATACAGGAAAATGAAGGGCAGACTGGAAAATGGCTCTATGCCTCCTTCCTCCTGGGGAGAAAAGAAAACAAATCCAATCTCCAAGCTTTATAAATGGAAAGAAGGACACTTGATTTAGAAAAATGCAATCAAACACACATACTCAGCAAACACATTCGCACAAATAGACACCCCCTGCCTTTCCTCCCAGACTGTCTTAAAAGACCCAAATTTTGCGTAAGGGTTTATGTCTGGGTGTCAGAAAAGAGAAACTGCGTACCGTTGTGATCGCACTTGTCCCTAAAAGAATACTCCTACGTGAGCTCTATATGTTACCCTCACAGATGGGTTTTGCAAAAGAACATCAAAACGGAGCTGCATTGACGGAGAAGTAGGAAGTCAAACAATATGACATCCCACTTGGTTTCTTGTCCTTCTGAACCTTGGAAACAGCTGGAAACCATGAATGAATGTTCTTATATATAGCAGCTTTTTGAGGTGAGGCTTTGTAGGAAGAGACCAGAATACTTTTTTGTTGGAGCGCTTCCTAAATCAAGTTTTCTAAATATCTACTATTCCGATCAGTTTCTAACTTGCCAGCCTAATTAAAAGCAGCTAAGATAAACTCAGGCATTGCAGCAGGAACAAACTGCAAGGAATCTGGGAAGGAGAAAAATGTAACTCTCTAGCCAGCTATTTAATAAGCTGCACGCAGTAGAAGCAAAAGAAAAAAGCAGAGATACTGAGCTGAAATCTTTAAATACATTTGAAATTTTAAAAGTTCAGTACTTTTTTGATATATTGTTTCCCCAGTCCGTGTTTTATTTCAGGCTCTTTCTTCTGAACCCTGAACCCTGTATCAGTTGCAATTTATATTAAAATACCTGCTTTTTCCACCAAACCCTGGCAGGTAATAGGCATCCTTCCCTTTCAGCACCTTCAGAGCAGCACAAGGGATGCTTAGGAACTGGTATCATTTGCAGACTGGGTGATCCCAGAGGAGGTGCAGCAAACAGTGTGAATTTGGTCAGAATGTGCATGGTGTGGGAGGTGCTCAGGTCCATGGACAGCACATTGGGGTATATTCTGCCACCACAGCCACCCTGCTTCAGGGTGTTTGTCTGCCATGGTGAGACTGGAGGATGAAGGACACAGGGCTGGTCCTGTGGATGCACTGATGAGAAAGCCCTGACCATGTATCTTTGGGATGCTCTTGATGATGTGAAAAAAGAAGTGGTACAACCACCCATCTGTCACATGCTTCTAAAAATTTAGAGATGGAGGTCAGGGGAAAGGATGGAGGAGTAAAGCCATTCTAATAAACAAGACAAAAATTTGAATTGTTAAAGGTCTTCTGTACAAGATATTTTGCCTCCTTTGCCATGGATAAACCACTAAAATGGTTGGAACATCATAATTAATATGCCATGACTGGAGATTTGATTCCTAAAGACAAGAAAATGGAATCACTTCTTAAGAAAAAGGAAATTTTGAACTTAAATTCTGATTGCCTTCTCATAGTTTTCGTTTTTAGTAAGTACAACAACTAGAGAGGCAGTAAAAAGAAACTATCACTTGTTCACAGACCATGATAATCTCAGCTCTGGAAACTTCCTGGAAGGTCCATTTGTAATGGGGACAGAGGGCAAAGCAAGCCAGTTAACCTCTTGCTGGAACTATTTCCTATGTAACTGCCTTATGAAAGCTGCACATGCTGAGCAAACTCACATCAGTAAAGATTCATTTATAATAGAAAGATAATATGCAGTTATCTTTTTCTTTTTAGAGAGAAGGTATCTCTTCCACTTTTCCATTGCAGAAACACAGTGGATGGCACATATCTGTGCTATCATTAACGCATGGGGTGCCAGTTTTCTTTCACATGTGCAATATGAATCACGGCATCAGGTAATGTTATAACACTATAGGATCAATAACAATGTATTTGAAAAGTGTATATGGATTATTTACATAATATCCCACAATACATCTTTAGCCAGTCAAAATTCAAGATTTGATTGGAAGTGTAAGCTATACCATACAAACATACATAAGAAGAAATATTTGGTTTTCAGTGGCAAATTCATATGTTTTCCATTTTAACTTTGCCAACCTACTGTGTATCAAACCCCTTAGTAGGGACCTGCTACTGGCATGAAGGAACCTTTGGTCTGATCCCATAGAACCACTGTCAAGTGTACTTTACAAAACGCATACTCTCACATACTTTACCAATCCCTGATGGTCTCAATTAATAAAGTAGGAAGCTCAAGACTTTTTAGAGTCTTTTTAAACCAGTATGCTTTTCTTCATTTTGTTTCAGTTACAAACCATTCCCATGTCTTCCTTGTTCTTTCCTACAGATAGTCCTGTACTCCCTTCCACAAAGCGACAGTTTCAGCTCCTCTGGTTTTATTCCATGTCAGTAGATGAACTCGTTTCTCTTCATTCAGATATGAATAAAGTAGCACAGGTGAAAAAAAGGGGTAAAAAGACAAGGACACTGCTGTGATGTGATCGGGAACATGTGCTCCCCTTGCCAGGGCTAAATGTTTCACTCTTTAATTCCTCCTGGCTGACTTTCACGACAAATCCAAGAGATGCCAGTCATGTGAATTAAATATGCACAGATCAATCTACAGAGTACATGCTCTGCCTACACCCCTTCAGAGTGCTAGGGTATGTGTTAGCCTGCAGAACTGCCTTTGCATAGGTATTTCTAACCAGGAAAATCCACATCACAGCGTGACAACCTTATCTAAGGCATCTTCATCCTCTCCTATTACCTTGGACCTGTGATCCTCTAAGCTGTTCTCACTTTGTGAGGTTTCTGAATAAGTGTGCATTGCTTTGCTTTCCCAGGGCTAATCCTACCTATCTGTTCTATAGGTACAAAAGATGATGTGATTTATATTGAAAGAGAAAGAGACTGCTGACAAAACCTGCTTCCAAATGCACTACAGTATTAATTTGAAAACTAAGATAAAATAGGAGGAGGAATAAACTCTGACCTAGAGAGAGGTGGTGGGAAATTTTTCCATTTCCTAAGTTCTCATTTACATGAGAACTTCTCATTTACATAAGCCACTTCTCGCTGGCTACTGAAATTTACATTCACTTTTACTCTGATAAAACCTTCCGTTCTGTTTGAATAGAAGAGCTTTGCAAGTCTGGGGGAAATGGCAATTTGTGTACGCTGTAGCTGCCAGTGAGTGCCTCTTCTTTTTCCAGCATCTCATTATTTTTGGTTGCTAAAGTGTACACCCAGATACAGGTACATTCACCTTCTTTCAGAGAATATTTTGTATTACTCATTTAAAAGTAATTCAGAATCATTTGGAGATTTACTTAAAAAGAGGCATATCTGATGTAGACCCCATGTTAAAAGCCAAGGAGACTTGTGAGACATCAGACACATCTGCTATTATTGGTTTGCATCCTGGATGACACATTTGTCTCTACTGGGATTTTTTCACCTCTTGATTTGTTAAAAAAGGTATTTATGGTCAATTAACGGGGAAAATACTGACTGGACACAAAAGGATTTAGGGGTTAAAGGTGGACTACAAGTAGAATGATACAGTAAGGTAATACCACTGAGGAAGCAAAGACTTAGAACTGTATTACCGGAATATTATCTGCAGGACACCAGCAGTTATTTACTTTTACTCATTTCAACTGACCTGTAATCTAATTACTAGAACAAGAGACAAGTCTGAGCTAAGTAAAGAAAAGAATAACAAAACAGTAAGTCTGGAAAATATGACAATGTAATACAAGTTGAAGATGATAAGAGGTGGGATATGAATCTTCCTATATGTAAGAGTTTACCTTAACAAAAGATGATAGTAAAAAGTGGATGTATAGTATAAAAGTAAAATTATCCCCAATCTTAAATGGAATTAGATTTCCAAATATTAGAAAATATTTTGCAATGATTAAGATACAGGTAACTGAGGCATTCCTCATCTGCAATGAGACTATTGATATGCTTTATATCAGACATTTGCTTAAGCACCTTATGGCTTAATATACTTCTCATGCAGAAATGAAACCAGTGCATTTATTTGGCTGCTAAATGCCGTTGTAAAATACTAAACAAAACCAAGTCAGCCTAATGCAAGGAAAAGGAGTGGTGAAGAGTTCTGTCAGATCAGGGGGAAAAATCACAGAGAGCCTGAAATGTGTTTTTGTGGAGTAAAGCAAAGTGCATCATAGTGGGATTCATTTTGCAAAGACACGATCATTTGTAGTTTTTCTTTGATAGTGCCACAAGGGTTTTTTACTAATGTTTTTGTGAAGTCGAAACATTGGCTAGAATAGAGAACTATATACTACAGTTGTTTTTAAGCAAATTAATTCTGCTGTTGTAACAAATGTGTCCTAAGATTGAGTTGAGATCTGTGGCAGTGGACACTCTCTGCCCAATTTTCTTCTTTCAGTGTGGTCTAAACTGTGAGACAATAACATACAAAAAAAGGAACACCCACTGTAGTACTAGCAAACCCAGCAATTTTAACAAGTCTTCCCATGATACCAAATTATAACTTTTATATATTAAATCTTCAAAAGGCCATATCTTCCCTGTAAGGGTGCAAACATCTCCAATGCCATCTCCTGAGCAGTAGATTTACTACTTTCAAAAAAACTTAAAAGATAAAAAGTTTTAGAAAGTTAAAAGTTTTCTGGTTTTGTAATGTCTGGGTTAGGTTTGGTTAGGGCTTTTTTATGGGAAGAAATTGTTGAAAAAAATTAGGTGTTTCTTTGTAAACAAGCATACACCAGTGACTAGATATGACTGTTGTCCAGAAAATAAGAGGAAGCAAAAAGAAGGAGGGATTTATTTGTTCGAGACTTCCACTTTTGACTGTAATACTCAAGTTTTCCTTCTGGCATTTTTCTTCAGGCCATGTAGCTACACTTGCTGTGGCAATGTCTGCTGATAGTTTTTCTGCCTCTGTCTGTTTGGCTGACTTTTGACAAAATAGGCCCCCCCTGCTATCTGCATCTTTATCGTTCCAGCTATCTGGTTCCAGAGCTTCCTCCTCCAAATACTAACATAGGGTGTGTTTGGACATTATTGTGTTCAAAGGCACCAATTTATTTTTCTATTATTTTCTCAACTTATTCTTACGTATGCTGCTCCATGAGCAATTATTTATAATTGAATTAGTAGTACAGAGTAGTGAGTTCAGTTAATCAAATTTCTTCAGTAATTCTCTGTATTGACTGTGTGAAAATTCTTATTAGAAGGGTGGAAAACCTATTTTGAATTAATTATATTAGCTTCATAATAAAAAGCAATGCAAACAGAAATAGAAGAGTATAAACAATTACATTATCATGGTACGGTTTCCAGTTGTTTAGAAACTTAAAATGCAAGTCTTTCCTCCAGAAACAGCAAACCATGAAACAGTAGATGCCAGAAGGCAGAGTCTAAACATCCTCACATATAAATATACTCTGTTGTGTAGAGGTTAGAGTGATTTAGGAGGTTGCTGATAATTGCTGTAACATGAAATTAATGTAATTTTTATTTCCAAATCCCGAACATTGCAATTCATATGAATTTCTGTTTTCAACTCAACCGACTTTCATAGTTTATAAACCACTTAAGATTGTTTTTTTCACTGAAAATTCCTGAGCAAATTTGATGGTCTGCCAAAATAATTACATAATATTATTATTCTAAGGTACAGACCACACTGCTGGCATGTACCAAAAAATTGTACTGACTTCGGGAGAGTAAGGAACACCAGGCTGGGCTTCCTTTCTTCATTACCATATAGTCCATACAAGGCTCCACAATACTATTTCTGTTGCCTTTGGGATCTCAAACAGTTACTTACACACTATAGTTGTCAGTATATTACACAAAGATCTGCACCATCCCATCCAAGAAAAACCTTCATGCTGCTAGAACATGGAATTAGAAATCTTAGTTAAAAGGCAGAGTTTATTTCAGAAATTTAATATTTAAAATCCACATAATGAAATATAAGTAAAGCACTGAGTAATCACTTGGTTGTTCCTTTTTTTTCTTCTTTTTTTTTTAACATTTTATTTTATTTTGTTTTATTTTAATGGAGAAATGTACCAAGTCACTACATTCACATAAATTGAAGTACTCAAAATTTGTGAGTTTTATTATATGCTTAATTTTTCTCTCTGTGATTATCTAAAATCATACTTTAAAATCATACTCTAAAATTTCTAACCTTCTTTGTGCACTGACTCTGCATGGGGAGGTATTTTGAAAACAGCTGCAACACTGGTAGTTTCTAATTTTTAACTTGCAGCCTGCACTTTAATATTTATGTTCCATAATTGCATCATCTGCTTTGAGATAGACAGTCTAAACACTGTTGTATTTCTAAATGAGCTGAGCCCGTCACATTATTTTGTTCATATTGTTGCTTTGGAAAAATTTCAGGGGAGTCAGTCTGGGCTTACATCTTTTCTCTTTGTCCTTCAGTTCTCTCAAAAATCCTAATCTACAACTTGAAGGCCAAAAAAAAACACAAAAAAAACCAAAAAAAAACCACCAAAAATCCAACCCATTCCAAATTACTATTTTTGTCAAAGAAATCTTGCACATCCTGGGAATGTGCAAATGTCTAGAATGGTTCCTGGGAAAGCTTACTTCCTTACTTGCAAAGCTTCAGGTGGCTGTAGCCATCTCAGGATCTGAATATTTTTCTCTTTCCTCTTACCCAACCAATTCTGCATAAGTGGTAGTAAAATACACAGAAAAAGATTTTTATCTTCCTTTAGGCTTTAGGTTTGCTCCATTGCTGCCATCCACTCTAAGATACACTTAGTAAAAGGCTGGTAACACCACGTAATATAATGCTGATGATAGTTGGTTTCTGTATTCAGTAATTCCTCTTCAAAAGGAGCCATTGCCTCACTCACTGGAGCTCTTACAGTGGTTGTCATTCATGCTGCCTATAGATTTAAATTCCTAGGGTTTCTACTATAATGTGGTATGGTTCAAACTGATGTTGTCTGCACGTAACTTTCATTTTCTACCAGTTACTTATAAAGTTCATTTAGTTATCAGTTTTTTGTTGATTGAAATACTGGGAAGTCATGTGTCCATGGATCTCCCAAAGCAACTTCTGTTAGCTGTTGTTCACATTAGAGGCAAACCTGGAGTATGTGAGTAACAAGGCATACCTTTTTTCTGATTGCACTGGTAACATTTGACCAGACTCCTCATTGTTCATTGGATCACAACCTAGTTTTATCTTGTTAAAGATTCTGTAAAATCTGGAGAATTCTACAGACAATGACTTCTACAGATATGGCTCATTTACACTTTTAGTGCTTTCTTGGGGGTCTGTGTATTGCTATTCATTCCTCACTTTCTTCAATGAAGTTGCATGAAATACGATTCACTCAAAAGTGACTAAGGTGAAAACTGCTCATTTTTCTTGAGGTTCATGTATAAGATTTTCAGAGTAACTGCAAAGTGGTTTCTTTGTGGCTGGCAGCACCATGATTCGATACACTTTTAACAGCCTTTATTTCATAAATCTACACAGTTCCAAATTCTTTCTGGTCTGCTCTCCTGCTCAACTGAATCATTGTAGCAAGTTTTCTTCATCATTGTTTCTGAACAGACATGCAAGTAATTTTTTCTAGATTGTTGTCTTATGAATCTTCATTGCGTCTGTTCCCAAAAGATTAATTCTACATCAATAATATCAAATTCCCCCATCTTGTCAACTATATCCAAGTTGCCTATTGTTCCGGTGGGAAACCTCTTTAATATATAATCCTGAACATATTTTTTTCATTTTCTTTTAAGAAATTATTATAGTCTTTTCATGTCTGAATTTATGGGCCCTGAAGGACTCCAACTAAAACAATTTATAAAACTTTTGGTGATTGACATCACTTCTGTACATATTTTTAATGTCTGTTACTTTCCCTGCCCATATTTAAGTACAGGCATAAGCACACAGTTGTCTGACTTAACAGCCATTTTAGATGTTTACTAAGATATACTTGCATTTATACTTTTGCCACTTCTTGTCATATCTTGATAATCTTTTACTGAAGTTCTCTGAAGAGATTCAGCTTTGGTTGTTTACCTTGGGTGATGACAGCCCACATGGCTTCATCAGTCTGCTCTTGTCTTTTAGCAAAACCCTAATATGCCCTCACAAGACAGGCATAGGGACCACTGAGCCTCTTCAGGTTCTTTCATAAAATCATCATTTTTGTATCATCCTCTACATTATTATCATTAAACCACAATTTTTCAGAGCTTTCTGGATTGATTATTGCTAAGCGAGAAACCAGGTGCTGTTTAAATATCATCAAACAATAATATGACTTATGTCATTCTGAACACAGTTCTCTCAGAATATATGCATTGGTGAGCAGTTATTTGATTTTAACTTTACTATTTGATTTAGCCATCATTGCAGTCTACTGTAAGAATGATTGCAAGCAAAGGGACAATTAGACAATTTTGTTGTAATTCTTCAGAATAAAATATGTAAATATGACATTTAGTTAGCTAATAAAAAATCTTCCTGTGAACTTTGTATTTTAAGAAAAGTTAATAAATAGACAGCTGAACTTTTGCCTTGCATGTAAAAGGGGTCCCGATACTTTAGGCAGAGAGTAGGATTTGTAAGTGACAAAATTATGTTATTATAATGCCCAGTAGTAATATTCTTTTGGCAGACACAGGTGAGGCAAATGGTGGCGTGACAAAAAGTAAATGGAAAGTTGTGTAGGTTAGTGAGAATTAGGAAAAATTGTGGAAAACTCTAGAATGACCTAGAAAAGCAGCATTATTGTGCAAAGTCTAAGAACATGTTGGATTTTAATACATGACCACATCTTGTCTGCAGATCCATTATCCTTTCTTAACTCTGTGCACTTTCATCTGGGTTTTCCATTACTTTTAACCTTTTAAGAAAAACATCAGCTCATTATGAACAGCACAATTAAGAAGTGTACTTATTGTTCAGTGGTGGTCAGAAAAGTTAAATAAGTGCTAGGCTGCATTAGGAATGAGATGGAGAATAAATAGGAAAAGATAACATTATTTTATATATGATGACATTCCTTACTCACCTTGAATATGAAATTCACTTTGCACTGTATTATTTCAAAAAGAAGAGGATGTAAAAAATATAACAATCTGATAAAAAA
Organism: Empidonax traillii; assembly: GCF_003031625.1. Taxonomy (NCBI): domain Eukaryota; kingdom Metazoa; phylum Chordata; class Aves; order Passeriformes; family Tyrannidae; genus Empidonax; species Empidonax traillii. The sequence goes on along the minus strand of NW_020955771.1, from coordinate 12,513 downwards.
AAAAAAGAAGAGCTATGAAAGGAATTCATTAGTATTATGAACAAGTGAACTGATTACTTCAGGAGAGAACAAAAAGTCTCTGGAAAGGTGTTGAAGATGCATTGGAGATCTAGCTAGAGGAAACATAGAGGAATCACATAGAGAAAACATGATACCAGGGAGAATGACTCAGTGGTACCATTTGTACCTTCCAATAACAAAGCAAAAGAGCTGTATAATTGCTTTCAGTGATTGAACAGTAGCTTCATAATGTTCAAAAGAAAATCCTTCCCCTTTCTGTAATGAAAAATTAACTTGTGGAATGCAATGGTGCAAGAAATTGAGCAAATAGCTTAGTGTGATGCAAGGATGGATTGCAGTGCCAAGAGGGAATAAGAACAGGCTATGCAATCAGACAGAATAAAGTAAACAACTGAATTCATCAATCCTAATGCTTCTAACTATAGCCATTCATGTACCAGCTATCCATTTTCCTCATTATTACTACAGCTGTGCTTTAAGGGAACAGTATCACAACACTGGTGAGATCACGATAAGAGATTAAAAGATACCTCTTTAATGGTATCCTGAGCTGTGACTGGCTGTTCCCACGTGTCATCTCCTAAATTTTAAATGGTGGAGACTGCTAACCTGAAACCACCAGGCACTCCCTGACTGTGCTCATGCTGGAATGAACTCTTTGCCCATCTTCCTTGTGCTCCTTGCAAGGGACATTGCACTTGGGACCAGTGAGGCAAATTATGGCAGTGGCTTTGTCAAACTGATTTACTGATTGCACTTAGGAGTTGAAGTATAGGGTGTTTAATAATTTCCACAATATCTTAACACACTGACTGTGGTTGTCACTTATTCCTTCTCAACAGAGAAATTTGCACAGTGTGCAAGCATGAGGATTTTGCTCTGGGTACTAAAAAGGTGAGAAAACCAGCAGTGTGTATCTCAGAAATACATAAGTCCTGAAGGAATAAAACAAAACCACAACAAGAGGAACAACCTTATTGCACCTGAAATTGAATTCCAGCCTTTCCTCTCAGCAGCAGGCTTCTAAGCAGAGATCTATACTGCTCATGGGAGGCTAGCCAAGCCATTATCCTGATGACTGGGGTTCCCTGCTGCACCCACAAGGACTCCTTAGGAGCAAACACTGAGCTTGTACTGTGATGGCTTGCAATCAGTTGTCTTCTCCCTTTGGGATCAATTTTCTTAGAGCTCTGGGAGGGATTTGTTTGAACTCTCAGGACTGAAACAATTTTATGCTTTATATTGGACTGAACCCCTGCTAGACTGTATGACAATTCTGTGAACTGAGGCAAAGGGAAGAACAGATGCCAACTTCTCCTTCCACTCTGGTGGAAGTTGGCCCATAGGTGTGAAAAGCCCCACCACCTGCACTCTCCCTTCCTAAGCACAGGGGCTGCAAAGATTCCTGTCAGCCAGATTACACATAAGAAAGAGTCCTTGTTTAGTCACATTAACATCAGGGGAAAAGTATTCATTTAGTAAGGGTGCCCACAATATGAATGAGTGCATGTAGGAGGAGATTCATTACACAGACTTGACTGTAGAGTATGTAATTTGAGGGCTATTGGTTGCTATGGAGTTCAACTGAAGTGGAAAGTGAAAGCAAAAAAACCCCTCATAACACTTTTATATGGAAGAACCCCTAGCAGAAACATAACAAGGAGAAAATTTTTATATCTTTAAGATGTCACTGAGAGGCAATTTTTGCACAATGAAAGAAAAGATGCAGGTTTTTTCTCCAGGTTTGTACATTTCCCCTTCATGGGAAATGGCAGAGGTTTCCAGCTCATTCCAAGCAGAAATCCAGAGCCAGACATATATCTGTCTGTAGATAGCCTTTGTTCAGTTTTAAACTAAGCCATGCATTTCTAATGTTAAATACAGTTCAGGTCTCAGTCTATGCTATTCTTTGCATCCAACACATTATTGGACTAAGCACTTCTGAAGAAAAAAATCAGTACACTTATCTATCCAGTCTGTTGTCCTGGATGTAAAGTTGCTTGTGAATTTTATTTATAGAGTGACACAGATGCTGTGGGGAAAAACTTGCTATCTTTTCTTTACAAAGCAGGAGAGATGCCTGTTTGAAGCTGACATACTGGAACAACCAAAGATAGCTACACTGGATGTGTAGAAGAATAATTTGGAGCTCTGACATTAACATAATGTAACTTGCGTTTTACTTAGTCGGAGTTTTCTGTGCATGTATATCTTGGTTTGACAGAAAAATAAAAAAAAAATATGTAACTTACCTTGGGCATGTCAAAGAAGGGGTTGCTACCCTACAAAATAGGAAAAAAAGTTTGTATTGTTGTGCAATAATTTTTCTAGTTTACATGTTGGTGAATTATTAATATTTTTTGCAGCTAACAAGTTTAAACGGCTTTAAATTATTCTATGAAGGAAGTCACACATGGTAGGTCAAAACATTTTTGTGAACATTTTCTGTGAATGCAATCCATTTCCTTTGTGAATTGCAGACAAGCCTTGCTAGTTTCTGCACATATATGTGCTATTCAGACCTCAGACAGATGAGACAAACAAGCCTTTTTCAGTGCATGAGTCATCTGTGAGTGCTTCTGTTCAGCTGTTCATCTTCTCCAGTGCAGCATTAGTCAAGTGAGTCACCATGTTTATTCATGATTCTTCATTTTAAACTTACTCTTCTTGGATATTCTTTAGCCAAGGGCTGCCCTGCATTGTGTATGGTTCATGTGAAGGTCCTTTCCTCACCAAAAGGTCATGAGCTGTGGAGATCAGGTCTTGCAGAGGTTGCCATTTCCCTCTGATACCAGAGAGTCAGGGTGGTTACTCATGATCATAAGTTTGAATCAAGACATGAGTCCCCAAGGACTGTATGTTAGTAATTTCTAGTACTTATTTCAGCAGAGACGAGGTTTAGTTTTCTGAAATAAATGCATGCATTAAGAAAATCCAAATGTTTTTCCAAGAACATTAATGGCAGCTGGGGCTTTCTTTTTAATACTTCATGAGAAAGGAGAATTAAATCTACTCAAATAAATTACTTTACATGATTTATGAACGCTTTTTCAAAAACCAATGCTGACTGTATTCCAAGCATTTTTCCATGAATAGCATACCTTGGCTATGTGTGGGAACAATTAGAAATGATTCTTCCAGGTTCTCCCTCCTCCACCTGCATTGATCTGCTGTGTTGCTCATGACTCTCTTTCTAAGCTTTTCATAGAATAATAGAATCATTTAGATTTGGGAAAGGCATTTAAGAACATTGAGTCCAACTGTTAACCAAGCACTGTCAAGTCCACCACTAAGTCATGTCCCTAAGTGCCACATCTACACATCTTTACATGTCTTTAGGGACAGTGACCCAATCACTTCTCTGTGCAGCCTTTTCCAGTGCTTGGCAACTCTTTCAGTGAAAAGATTTTTCATAATAACTAATCAAAACCTCCCCTGGAAAAAACCAAGGTAATTTCCTCTTGTTCTATCACTTGTTACATGAGAGAAGAGACTGATCACTACCTCTCCATAACCTTCTTTCGGATGGGTTGTGGAGAGTAGTGAGGCTGTACTTGAGCTTCCTTCACTCCAGGTTAAACACCTCCAGCTCCCTCAGCCATTCCTCACAAGACCTGTGCTCCAACCCCTTCACCAGCTCCATTCCCCTTCTCTGGACATGCTCCAGCACCTCAATAGCCTTCTTATAGTGAGGGACCCAAAACTGACCACAGAATTCGAAATGTAGCCAGCTTCTTGCCTTTGATTAGCTCAAATAATTTTGGGCAATCTGAAGATATTTTTCTGGTCCTTCTTTCTGCTTCCTCTTCTGTGTTTTACTCCCAGTGGGAATCCTCCTTGTAGGGCAGTGCCAGCTCTCCCCAGTCAGAAATTATGTGTGCATTTTTGCTCTCTGTTGGTGATTTTTTTAAGTGTGGGAAGGGAACAAAGTGAGATGTGGTCTCTTACCAGATTTTTATCTATGCTGTGTTTGCAGTTCACTAAATGTTATTGAGCTTTGTCCACCTTTTAAGTATTAGAGGATAGGTTCTTACTGCATACTAACTTAGGGATGTCAAGATGAGTTCTCTGCAACTGCCAAGGTAACGGCACTAGTCCAAACTTTGTTAGCCTGCTGTCTTGTGGGTCAGTTGGGATTTGCAGTGACAGTTTGGATTTGCTTACTAGCAGACAATCTTAGTGGCTTCAGCTGCCAGTACTTCTGTACGTTCATACTTTTAACTGTCTGAATAATCCAATTAATTTCACTAGCATGCATAAAACAGAGCTTGTGCATAACTATTCAGAAACAGTAATGTCAAAAGCCTTTACTGATGCTATCTTCTCCAAAATGTATCACTTTCTTTCACTTTCGTGGTTTTGCTCTGGGTCAATTTGCTTTCAGACCTCCCACACAATTACTATTAGTTGAGAGAAGGTTTATGCAGACAAAAGAGACAGGATTTGGGGAAAATAGTATGAGCATTTATTACTAGCAAAATAAAAATTACTAAAGAACTATATTTACAATAATTCTACTTAAGTAAAAGTGCTATATATTTACAGAAATACTCCTTCCCCCTTTATATATCAGTCCAAGGAGGAGAAGTAGTCCTTTTCTCCATTCTCGGAGTTCCAGCTCTTTCTCCAGTAACTCTGCAGTACTCTCGTCACAGCTGGAATTCTTTCATCTCTCTCTCTTACTCTGTGTCGGCCTCCAGGGCTGGGCCTACCGCTCTCCTGGGCTAAGACCAAAGGCTGGGGGTTACCCAGGTCCTGAAGGTTTTTCCTTCCATAGGCTTGCAAGGGGACACTCGCTTACTATGGATCTTCTTCCACAGAGTTACAGGGAATAATGGCTTAAGAGTACACCCCTGTTCTCTATGGAGGTCACTTCCCATGGGAGAACAGTCCTTGATAGACGTCTCCAACATGGTCTAGCACAGATCCCTTACTTGGATTCCCACATCTTACCCAGGCCGTCCTTGCTCCAGCGTAAGTCTCTTTCTCAAGGTTACAAATCTTTAGCAGCAGCATGGATCCCTCACTCGGATTCCAACATCCCTACCCGAGCCGTTCTGTGCTCCAGCAGAGGTTTGGTCACAAATCTTCAGCAGTAGTATGGATCCCACACACAGGTCCCAGCATCTCATCCGAGCCATCTCGCTCAGGCGGGAGTTTCATCCCCCTCAGGGTCACAAATCTTCGACAGGTCTCTGCCTCACCTCAGGTCTCTCATAAAGTCTCGGCTTCTTCATGCAACCTACTTCAGTATAGGCTCCTCCACAAGTAGCACAGGGCTCTCTTCACCCCAACAAACTTCTACAAGGTGGCAGGGTTTTATTTTTCAGTCTTTTTCCTGCTGAAGGGAGAGAGAGAAAGGGAGAAAAAGCAGCTCTCTCCCCTTCGAACTTTTCTCTCCTCCGGCTGCCAGTTTTGACCTTGGAGGTCCCTTATCTCTTCGCTGGAATTTCTCTGCAGCAGTTTCTGTCCAAGCAGTTAGTCTTTTAAACTTTTTTTTTCCTTCACTCTCTTACAGAAGAGAAAGGGGAGCTTCAGTGCCGCACCTGCCCACCCCGCCGGCCCAATCCGGGGGAGGAGGGAGCCTGGCCCTGCTCGGGCCGGCCCTGCTCGGGCCTGCTGCTCCTCTACATGGCTGCTGCTCCTAATTTTAACTGTGCAATAAGTCTTCTCTTCCGTTTTCTTAAAGATGTAATTAGCAAAGGCATCACTGAAGTTTTTGGTTGTTTTTTTTTGTCTGGAAATCACCTGGACAAAACCGTCCTCAGCCCCAGGGATGGGCTGGTGGGCAAAACCACGACAGTGTGCCTTATTTGACCCCTTATTTTCCAACAGTCCCTCAGCTTTATTATGCATATATCTCTTCAAAATGGCTGGTGGTGGATACACGCAAATAGATAATTTAATTTTCCTGCCATGTCTTTATCCTCATTAATTGTTCCCATTGCACCCTGGTACTCCACTGAGCCTTTTGCTTCTCTCACAGCCTGCTTACACCTCTTATAATTAAGTAATTTCTTCTTATTTATTTTCATGTTATGCCTTTGGCTAATCTCCCTACCAAATCCCTCAGCTAAACCATCTTCTTTTTTGTTTTACATTATTGTTCCTTATCACTACCTTCTGTTGGGCTAACTTTCCATTTTCCAAAGGGTATTTGAAGAGCCTCTTTTGTGGTACCTTTCCATTCAGCCACTGCAGATAGGCACTCTCCCTCCCTCTTCCTTTTTGTCTTTCTGAGGCTTGTGCAAATCTTTTGTAACTCATTAGCGACTCACTTCAGTAAGCTCCATGCTGAATCCTTACAGGACCTTATACATTTCCTTTTGTGTAATAGCAGTTTATTTCACTTTTTTTTTTTTTTTTTCTGTGTGAGAGGGTTAAACTGGTGAGGAAGGAGATTGAAGGAGGGAAGGGAACATTAAGCAAAGGAACAAAAGAGATGGACTAATAGCAAGTGGTTCTGTGTTCATGCATAAAAAATTATTTGGATGCAAATCAGTCACACAGCTGAACAATTTGTCTCAAAGCCCAAAGATTAGGGAGCAGAGGGCTTCAGCCTCAAGTGGCACTCTGTCTGATTTCTATCCAGTCTCTGTATTCACAAAACAGTGTGTCTGCAAATAAACCACCTGGAGGACTTGTTTGCTGCTTTCATGTCTCCCTGTACTCATCTGAAAAACAGCTTTGTGTTCATAGTGAGCTATTTCCTACACCATATCTTAAGAAGTGCAAATACATAGAGAGGGGAGGGATGTAGGCAGGAAGAGAGACACATTAATTGCAAACTAAGAAAATGAGGTGTCATATCTTCCAGGTAAATAATTTCTACCTAAAGTACAGAGAAATATAGGTGAGTAATTGCTTGATAAACTGGCAGTTTATGTAGACACATAAGCAAAGACTGGGATTTCTCAACATAGAGTCCAAGGGGAAGATTTTGCACTCAAATATTTAGTTGCTATTTAGAGTTTAGGTGGATTGCAGAAGATGCTTTGTATGTACCATTCCCAGACAGCCCTACTGAAACAATTACACAGGCATTAAAAACGTTAGAGGTAGCAGGATCATAAATATAAGTTTGAATGTACTCCTAAGAAAATTTCTTTCCCATAAATAAAGGATGAAATCTTATCACAGTGGATCTTTGGTTTCATATCTTTGGTAATAACAAACAAGTTCATTCTAAGGTTCACAACTGTGGGGTTAAATTGACGTCAGGATTATTCCATCTTCCCCAATGTAGCCATAAAGCCCATCCAAGGATGATGATATTATTCTGCACTGATGCCAACAAGACTGCAAAGAAGTTTGGCATGTGTGTGAGCATGGCTTTGGAGCCACTGCACACCTCTGGGAGCTTCCATGGGACAGTTCTTACGTAAGGCTGAGCACCTTGAAGAAGGATGCTGGGGTAGTGTAGGATATATTAAGTAGATAGATCCAAGGGTATATTTGCTTTTTTCACCTTTGAAAATGTAGTCATCTGATGCTGGTGTTCGAAAAACATGATTTGTTTCAGCTGGTCCATAGGTAGTATTACAGAGTTTTTCAAAATAAATTTAGACTAAAAATAAATGTCAGATGCCAGTCCAATCGATATGCCTTCACCTTACATTGCTTACATTTCCTTACATTGAAGGAAATACTTCTTCAGTTTTTCTGTTTAACACAATTTCCCTCTAGGATTTGGAAAGGTCAAGGTTGTCCTGTAACTTTAAATGAGGGAGGGGTGACTTTGTACCCAGGAGCAATGAAATTAAGTATCTTTAAGCTCTATTTATTGTCTCAGCAATTATACTTCAGAAAAACTCCTAACTTTTGCAGAAAGGTAGATTTCATAAGTAGCTTTTTCAAGGGATCAGGTCTTTAGAGAAAGAACATACATTTCCACTCAAAACATGCTGAGAAAAAAGTGCAAGAATAAGAAAACACTTCACCATTTTCTTCTAATAGAAATTTATCATATGTTGATGCTATTCAGGGGTAGAGGTCTTGATGGCAGAGAAGTTCATTTAGGCTGCACACAGGTTTTTTATCACTGGTAGAATTTGAAGTAATGCTCTTGAGGACTTCGAGAACTTATTTTAAAGTAAAGAAAAAGTAGAAAAAATATTAAATTAAAATCACTATGGGAGAACATGGTGTGAACCTTCCCTGTAAGACACCTCAGGCCTCATCAAAACTTGAGAATTATTCAGAGGTAAAGCAGATTGGACTAACAGTATGTTACAATTTCATTTTAGACAAAGTTAAGCTGTACTTTCTGAAGCTTTCTTTATTTGTTACTCTCTAAAAGAATCTATTGTTGTAAATCATCCTAAAGGGAAGGACAGATGAGAAGAACCACCTGATTTAGCTTACTGAGGTATAAATATGGACTAAGTCTTTAAAGTGTTCAACATTTTTGTAAAACGCGTGAGATGGAAGTAGAGAGTGGCTCCGGCTTCCCAATACAGACTTGCACATTAAAGAAAACATTTCAACATTTTCTTCTCTGTTATTTGCAATATCCTTCAGGGTCTCCAAGGTTTTTAATTATTCTCCCAGAGTTGAGGGAAGCCCTGCAGCCAGCTTATTGTAGCTGATAATTAATAAAGAGTTCCCATTTTAAGTGGGTGCAACCATTTTTCATGTTGCATTTGGTTTGCAGAAATAAGGAAACAGTCAAACGTTATTGTGCAAAGCTTGGATTATTCCCTCCACTCAAACAGGAAGGTATAGAACCTACTTGTAACTGTATCTTTTATGCTTCTATTGTATTGATTTATTTCCTTTCCTGAAAAAGAGACAAAAACCCAAAAATGGTAAAGTATATCCAAATGAACAAGGACTTAAACTGATACCTTGAATTGGTTTCATTTCACTGCAGACAAATAGCTTGTCAATGTAGCTTAGCCAAAATCTGTTGTAAAGAATGCCAGAAGAATTGAGGAGATCTCATTCAGTGTTTATTTTATCCACCAGTGAGGAAGATTTATCACACTGAGGAGGGGAATGTGATTTTTAGAGCAGGAGTTTGTTTAATGACACCTCTAAAACAACTCTCTTTTCAGAAGAATTCTGCCAGAATGAATCCTTGTACCTTGCTCATGCCACATCCACAGCAAAGCTGAGTATCTTGAGGTTTGAAGATGACTGCAACCATTGATTTTTTTTTTTTTTCTGCTTTGGCTTTAGGAACTCTTTCATAGATATCCTTCGAGCTATTCTACTTTCCTTAGAAGTGCTCATCGAAGATCAGGAGCTTCAGATAAATGGCTTCATTCTAATTATAGACTGGAGCAACTTCTCTTTCAAGCAAGCCTCCAAGCTTACACCATCTATCCTCAAACTGGCCATTGAAGGGTTACAGGTAAGTGGAGGGTAACACACAGACTTTCAACTTTTGTTGCTACAGACAGTGATTTTTGCCTCATCAGGCACTGGGCAAAGTGAAAGGTATAGAAAATAATCCAGAATGCTTTAATGTCCCATCTACTTGAAGCATAGATTGATTTTCGAACATCTCATTTTTTTCTGTCTTTCACTTCTATTTCAGCTGTAAATCAGTGTAACTAATGTGTGTGTTATTTAACACAGCATTAAAGGAAGGAGGGTTAGATGATCTGAGGTTTAATCTATCAGAGAATTTGGGGGGAATTAAAATCCAGCAGTGTCTGCCTTCTGGAGTGTGCAGTCCACACGCAAGCACATGTATGTGCAGAGCAAGGGTGGCAGGAAAAGAGAGCAGCTCCCTCAGCAGATGGAAGTGTGCTGTTGTGTTCACGTGGATGCATTTGAGTTGGAAGGAAATGAAGAAGAGGGAGGACAGACTCCCTGTTGTGCCCTGATTCTGACTGCCTTTATTTGTCACACAGTATCCTGTTACATTATGGTTCGGACTGCTCAGGGGCTGCACGTCCACTTGGTGCTCTCAGATAAATAGGTGCAATCTAAAACCATGTGCTGTTACAGGGTTAGGTGGAAAGGACAAGGCAGCTGGGCCCTGGCAACCTGAGGATGAGGATAAACTGTGGTGCTCAGAAAGGACTTCAGTCCTTTCCACTAAAGTCTGAGCCCATCCCTGCTGTTAGACCTGAGATGGATTTTTAGGTCTAAAAGTAGTCTGACACAACCTTATTAACTGAGGGCATTTGATAGAAGTCAAGGACTATTTAGGTTATAAGGAGCTCTGGAGATCACTTTGTCTGACCCCCTGCTCAAAGCAGGACTGACCTCAATCTTATATCAGGTTGCCAAGGACCACATGCTTCACATAGCTACATATTTAAAAAGAGAGATTAGAAGTCAGTGAGTTTTCATTTTATTTTTTGTACTTACTAGATATTCTGCAGTCATAAATACCTCAAGAATAATTTTCCATGTTGTGTTTATTTAAACTTATAACTATTTAACAGAAAGAACAGTTTGTTCAAGTAATTTTTTTACTAACAAATCATCTACAATTAGATCATGATTGTCTCTACTTCATGTTATTATTCAAAAATGAGGTAGAAAAATCTGCCATCAGTTTTAAGCCTGTGTTCCCCTTTGTGAGGAATTTTCATCTAGTCTAACAAATTAGAAAGTCAAGCTGTGCAATTAGTCCTTAGGACAATACCTTATCTTCTCCTGCTGCTATTATCACTTCATTCTCTGGTTCAAAACAACCCCTCCAGTCAGAAGGAAGGTAAAGCCAAGTGATATCCAAAAGGAAATCAAATTTTAGCAAGTTGTCCTTGTGCCTGTCCAAATTTTGCTTTTCCACCTATTTGGTAGGAGGCCAATCCAGCCTTCACCCTGCCTGACTTCTGGCCATGGCACCACCAGGTTGACTGCCTACAGTTTATTTGCAGTTGTTGCCAACAATATGTTTCTGGAAGTACCAAAGCCTGGGAGTACTAAAGCTGATCTTAACGTTGTGTCATTAGTCTTATATCCTGTGCTGGGCAATTTAAGGAGACTGCCTTTCTTGTGCCTGTGTGGGCATTTCATTTCTTATTTAAAGTCAAGTTACTGTTGTCTTCTCCATGATTACTAGAAATATAACTCTCTTTAAAAGTACAAACTGGGACAACATGTCCTAGACTGAACTAACCACTGGCTTGACAAGTTGTAGGAGTTGTGAATGCTGCACTCCAGTTTACCAGGCTTAGAAACAAGTCATTCATGCTCATGAAGCACATATTTAGCAAACAGTGATGGTGGGGGCCTTTTAGTTTTAGGATTTTTTGGCTCTCATCATTGCTGTTGAAGTGCTTTCACTGAGACTTTGTTCTAATATTATTTTAAATGAACTATTGCCATCCTAGTGTAAAATTTGTCTAAAATGTAGTTGGAGATGAGACTTACATACAGAAAAAGTGTCACAATATGAGTTGTATTGGAGGCCATTGAAAGTAAAAAAAAATCAGATTCTATTTTCATGAGTTGATGATGTCCGGAAAAAACTGAGATTGTTTCAGTTCCTGTTTATTTCCCATAGCCAGGACACTGGGCATGTACAGGCCCTCAGACAGGCAGATAGCATGGCTATCTCAGTCCTCCTTTACAAAAAGAAATTTTGGGCTATATTAAGTCCTGTGTAAGTCTAAATAAGTGGATGGAAAGAAAATAATTCTCTCTTGCAATTTCTACTGGAATTGAACCCATAGGCTCACATGTGGGTATCTGAGCCAGGAATATTAACTTCTCTCTATGTAATAGTAATTTTAATGCCATAGCTGAACCATTTTCCCATAGTTTCTTAAACTTTCATCTCATTCAGTGTCTCAGACCACCACATTCTGAAATATAGAATTGCTTAAAAATAAACAGTATTTAATAGTTTATGCATTTTGGTTTTTTCTTTCTTATTTTCAATTTGCTTTCAGCCAATAATGTCTTGTCACTTTTTTTTTTTTTTTTTTTTTTTTTTTTTTTTTTTTTTTTTTTTTTTTTTTTTTTTGGTGTTTGTATATAATTTATTTTTCCTCAAGTTGGTGCTGCAATGCTCTATCATTAAGTGCTGACAACAAACATTACACACATACATATGTTAATTCATCCTGTGTTATAAAACAAACACTAGTCAAATCTAATGAACTTGGCTGTGGAAATTAATATATTGCTATTACATAGGCTTATCAGTTCCAAATACTACAAAGTCTGTAAATACTTAGAAAGATGAAGTAGGATTGACATCACCACACATTTGAATGCACATTTTGCTCAATACTATTCCTTGTTCTGTATGGATTTCTGTATGTATTGCATTACACAAGACAGTTCTTTATAACTCAACAGGGCACCTACTCTGTTTCTCAATTATGTTATTGTCTCAGTTTAATTGAGACAAGGGTCTTTTGCTGAGGATGGATTAGGAGAAAAAGACCCAAACCTTCTTTTCTAGCAATTATAGATTCGAAATTAAGAGGCTCCGATTGAAGGAAAGCAAATTATGGAAAAGGGAAAAAGGAAAAATAACAGCCCTTTATTAAGTATGTGTGTATTAACGTAACACGAGGGAAA
>NW_020955770.1:398680-403777 GCF_003031625.1 Empidonax traillii | reverse complement strand
CCTTTTTCACCCTCCTAATTTAGTGCTATTTTTTATCATCTGGACCTCTCAAAATATCTGAATTCTACCTATCGAGAATCCCTGTAAATATGGAGTTGATGTAGGTTGGCAGAGCTCCACTGGCCTCCACTAAAAGCTGGTTGGCACCATTTGGGAATCTGTTCTGGTGCTTAGAATAAATTCATCAAGACTTAATCCAGAGAGGCAGAAATTAAAGTCAAAAGTGTTAAAGCTCTGTTTTGGAGCCCACCCATGTCAGAAATTGCATTTTCCTGAGCTCATATTGAGCAAGACTACATTGCATGGCTTTTTCAGAAGAAAGCCCAAGACATCCTGAGGCTCCCTGAGCACACCTATGTGCAGGTGCTGTGCTTAATACACAAGTTTGGAACTGCTGCTCCTTCCAGCCCTCTCATTTGCCTTATCCTGTTTGGATCCTGGAGATTCTGGATGCAAACAGGAAGCTGTTCGTGGAGTCCTCACTAAACATGTGAGAATGCAACGTGTGCCTGGTTTAAAGTTCTCCCGGTGATGTTTTTACTCCTGCAGTAAATCAAACCCTGAGCAATGCCTTCGTGACCCTGGTGATGTGGGGGCTGAGGGGAAGAGGAGCTGGAAGCTTTTGGACATGTGGAGTCTCAGTGTGGGTGTTTTCCTCTCTAGTGAGGGGTCTGTAAGGCAGAGCTGGAGCCTCTCACCCTCCTCCAGCTACACCTCTCTGGACACACTGCAGTGATGTTGCTCAGATGGATTCTGGGATCAGCACCAGTGCAGCAGCAGATTAGACCCAGGGAAGAATGTTGATTATGTCCCCCCTCACATCTGTCCAAGAGAGGCTTTGTAAATGTTACAACTGAGTCAGATTTCCCTGACCTTGGAGATGGACGTGTTTATCCTGGAGAAAATTCCACATTCCTCACTTTGTGAATTCTGAGAACCCATATTTACCAGTGCAAGGGGCTGGGGAGAGCAGGGAGGTGGCAGGATCCACATGGATAAAGTCATTAAATTACTACTTTGACATATGTTTCTTGAAGACTGGTGGAAGATTTTCAGATGGATGAGGATTTGAGCAAAAAAGTTCACCACATGGTTCCCAGAACGATTCCTAAATCCAGCTTTAGGTCCTGTATTACAAGAAGTCTGATTTCTGCTGGCACTGAAGAACTGCATCTTTGGATTGCAAGTGCTGCTGGTGCAGAGAGCCTGAATGCCCAGAGATGGAGTCAGAGCCCAACTTTGTGCTCTTGTGATTCAAACCCAGGCACCAGATGACTGTTGTCTGCAAATGACTTCGCCCATGGACGTTTTCAGTAGGATGGAAGTTTTCTATGAAGATTTATTTCAGGTTGCCCTCCTACTCATCCTCTGTGCCAGTAGCTCTGAGGACAAATAAAACCAACCCCAAAAATGAACTGACTTCCTTGCCCATGCAGAGCTTTCTGTTTAGTTCAGTTTACGAGTATGGATTTGGACTGACCATCGTTGTGCCTGACTGGGTCCAGAGCCATCTGAACATCTTGTGTTAGGATTCCATGTGCTGCCTCTTCAGCCACACTTCAGATGGTCATTCTGGCAGGAGAAGGACAGGTCCTCAGCTACATGGTAGTAATAAATGGATTTTTAAATGGAAGGAAATGACATTGTTACCTGTTTGGAAGCAATGCTGCAGTACCCTGTGTGGAAAAGAAGAAGGTACCCAATGTGTTTGCTTTATTATTATTAAAACCCATCCCTCCTGTCGAAAGTAGAGGTGGCCTTCAAGAGTCCAAACTGCAGGGAATTCAGCTTTTTTTCCCCCCTAGAAATGTGTTTGCTTTTAATGACATTTTCATCTATAAAAGCTAAAAATAACATGCCTCGTCAAGTTCAAAGCACTCTGGGACACAGTTTGCTCTTTCTGGCTGAAAAGTTTAACTTTTCCCCGGAGAGGATCACGTTTTCTGTTGGTTTTGGTGTTTTGTCTGCCTGCCTGCTGCAGTTTTGCGTGACTGTGGAAAATAGTGGGGACCTTTGAAGCAGCATTCACAAACCTGGGACTTCGGAGGGGCTGATGTCTCATTCCTGAGTGAAGAGAAGTTGTTGTTGTCTCCTCCCTTTGTCAGGAGGAGAGTGAATAATGCCAACACAGTTGATATGAGTATTCAAGCCAATCCTGGCAGTTCTTGTCAAACCTTTTGATTTCATCAGAAAATGTTTTTGTTTGCAAAACAAAGTCGGGATGTGAGCACGAGGCGGGGCTGGACACAGCCCAGGAGTGACGTGGGAGACAGAGGATGTTCAAGTGCTGGGTGGGAGACTGAGTGGAAAACAGGAGGCTTGGGGAAAAGATGATTAATGGAGCCTGTGTTGGATCCTACTGAGAGCAGTAAAAGCTGAGCTGCAGAAAGGGCTCGGGTTGCAGAGCAGGAGGGTGGCAGGGTCTCCGTGGGCGTGGAGGTGGGGAGAGCTGAGTTTTTGTGTTCACAAGGGATGAGAAGGTCCATAGCAAGGGAAGGGCTGGGCCACACTGACCTGCTGCCACCTCCTGTCTTGGGAAAGGCTGAAAGCTTGGACAAAGCAGTGACATCTGAGAATGAAATCTTGAGAAAGGCTGGTAATAAGTTCTGCTCTGGCATTACCCATGTAATGTTTCCAAGCAGGAGAGACCCACTGTGCTTCATACTGGGTCATCACCTGTTCTGAAAGCTGACAGGCTAAATGGACCTGAAATCATCACAGAATCACAAAATGGTTTGGATTGGAGGGACCTTTAAAGATTATCTCATTCCACACCCCTGCCATGGGCAGGGGCAGTTTCCACTAGACTGGGTTGTTCAAGGCCCCATCCAGCCTGGCCTTGACCACTCCATAATGCTCATTAATTCACTGAGTAAGTGTTTTGGAGTGGCTGCAGCCACTTGGGATGTCAGCTTAGCTCATGCAATGTGGCTCTGCTCTGGGAGCTGATGTGTTTTGTGCTGAGGTGTGACTGTGGCACTGCACTCCCCTTAGTTTCTGCTCAGAGCTTTGTCACATACACCTGGGCTCACACTGAACCAGATCAGATTCTCTCCCTCATTTACTGAGATGCATTTGAGTTGTCTCCACTTCCTACTCTTTTACTGATTGTTTTAAGACAGTTTCAGATGTAGTTCAGTGTAGGTTACCTGTCTTATGAAGAGCAGTAAAAGGAGCTGGGATATTATCCCCAGGGGAAATCTCAGCCCTTCCCTTTTTATTGCAACAACTGGATGTGCGTTTAGAATGTTAAGATGTATTTTATGTAATTTAAAGTCAAATAATAACCATAGTGGGGTGGTTTTGCTATTGATGAACTCAACAGTATTTTCTCCATTCTCCTGGTGTGTTCCTGCTCTGATGAGGAAATTCTTTCTCAGTCTTGCTCCACAGCAGTGAGTTTTAGGCTGATCTGTTTGAGGCTGCACATGGTGATTAGGCAGAGAAAAAATTAAAAATCATCATCAGGAGTGTTTTATGAGGGGCACCTGCAACTCAATAGTTAGTTGGTGATGGCACTGCAGGACATCTTTGCCTCCTTAATCAGGCACTTGTTTGCCCAGGGAACCCTGCGCCCCTTTCCCGAGTTTCTGAAAGATTGTGCAGGGGGTTGAAATGTTTTTGCAGCTGATCCATCTGAAATCCCATCAGGTTAAAGGAAAAGAAAAGCCACGTTTGTGGGATTATGGTTTCCAGATCCTTCAAATTCTGGAGCGGGCAGGGAGGGGATTGGAGAGGGAATCGTGACTGGAGCAATTAATCTCGCTGCAGCTTGGACGACCCTCGTCACGGGCTGACAGTGATTTATGAACAAGGCTTTAATATTTTTCTACTCTGTCTCGAGCAGGAGCAGAGTTAGATCTGCCCCAGTGTAAGCTGGCAGTGTTCCACGGGAGTTGATGGTCTACCAGCTTTTCTGAGGGCAGTTCGTTGCCTCCCGTCATCGCTGGGAGATGTGAGTAACGATGCTTGTCCCCCATCCTGCCTGCAGCAGGGATGTTTAATCTGAGGTGTGCAGCAAAGTCTAGAGCTGTTCTCACCACTGCCTGCCCCGTGAGCAAGTGACTGTGCTGAAACTGGTGAGGTTCCTCTGGTGAGTTCCTGGATCAGCCGTGGATTAAAACAGGTCGAGCCGTACAAAGCCACGGCTGTTCCTGGTGACACGGGGCCCTTCCCAGCCCTCTCTGCCTGGCATTGAATGACTTCCACAGCCTTTTGCCAGATGGAAGGAGCTGGGGAAGGAAATGCCCCTTTCAGACTTCTTCCTCCCATCTGCACAGGCACTTTTGTCACAGCTCAACTCTGTAAATCAAAATATTTGCTGTACACTTGGCCCATAATTCATGTTATCTTCAGGCAACACGAGGCTGTAGAAGCTTGGAGGTGGTGTTGGTGCCCATCAGTGACATACTCAATGGTCTTAAAAGTCTTTTCTAACCTGAATGATACTTGGTTCTATAGAGAGGAGATGCCAGAGCTCCCAAACCCACCATGTGGACCTCAGGCTCTGGCTTTCTGGTGCCAGGAAAGGGGTTGATAAGGTAAGTCAGGCCTCCTTTACATGTAATTTGCATGCATGCAGTCATTTCAGAGGTTTTTTTAAAAAGGAAAGAACTCAAATCTCCTTTTTCACTCTGTTCAGAGTGAATTTTGTGCAGTTCAGTTTGGACAGGAATGTGTTCTTGGTACTGAGGGTTAAAGTCTTGATGTGAGACTGAGGAATAGAACTGGGTCTTTTAATTCACCTTAAAATTCAGATGCTTTAGAGCTTTCCCCAATTCAGACCATCACAGCTGCTGGCGGGGCACTGCCTGGTCTAATTTCACCTTTCTCAGCCATTTTGAAGCTCAAGATTGCTGAAGTTTTCTGCTGAAATGCAAACAGTGTCTTTGCCTCTAATCTCCTCCATTCCCTGAAGCTGCCCTTGTCTCCATCTTTCATCCAAATCCAGACAGAGGCTTCCACAAGGTCTTAAGCAGCCTTAGAACATTTCCCCAGAGGATTTTCATTTCCTCTTGCCCTGCCCTTCTCCAATCCAGCTTGGAGCTGGGGTTTCCAAATGCCTGGAGGGAAGGCTATTCTTGTGGTTTTGCTACA
>NW_020955770.1:338005-398448 GCF_003031625.1 Empidonax traillii | reverse complement strand
TTCCCTGAAGCTGCCCTTGTCTCCATCTTTCATCCAAATCCAGACAGAGGCTTCCACAAGGTCTTAAGCAGCCTTAGAACATTTCCCCAGAGGATTTTCATTTCCTCTTGCCCTGCCCTTCTCCAATCCAGCTTGGAGCTGGGGTTTCCAAATGCCTGGAGGGAAGGCTATTCTTGTGGTTTTGCTACAAGCTTCAGGGAAAGTCGTACAGAACATTTCTCGAGGGCCCAGATTTGGGGGGATTTTCAGTTTTGTTTTGCAGATCTTGCAGCTTTGTGCGAGTTTACATCAAAATGCAGATGCTGAACTGAACTTCTCGATGATTTCCTGTCACTAATAATATATTTGGGCATCAAAGTTTGGGGCTAATGGGTTTTTTTTGTGGGTCAAAACCCCTTTGTGTCAGCTCTGGTGCAGGGCAATGTCCCATCGAAGCCCAAGGACAGATGTCATTCAGAGGAGAAAAGTCGGTCCTGGCCACACTCAGAAGACCTAACCACAGCTAAGCCTGTTGTAACTTTCCTGCCAAAACTTTTCTTTCATTAAAATATTTAAAAAAAAAAAAAAAAAGAAGAAAGAAGTATTTTAATTAAATACAAATTTCTGTGGAATATATCTGCTGCTTTCTAAAAGCACCCACGTTTTATCATTAACTCAAAGCCAGAACATTGTGGCTCAACAGAACTATTTACATTTGAAAGCTTTTCAGCTGAAAATGTGTATGTTTTGGAATTGAAAATCTTTTTTTATGGCTTTCATTTTTTATGGGAATGCTGGAAAATTTCTGCTTTGGGGAAGGACTATTCTGACTCTAGTAAGAATTTTATTCTCAGAACCAAGCACTCTTTCCTCAAAGTGACATTTCTACACTTATTTTCTCATATCTTTTTCTTCCCTCTTGCCCCTCAGACCATTTCCTTTGACTTCCTTAACTCCTCTTGAAAACCAATAGGAGAAATGGAGCTTTGTGTTTGCTGGCTCCCTGCTTTGGGCAGCTAAACAACCACCCTGGAGAGCTCTCTGGCCTGACTGCAGCCACAAAAAATGCAGATTTTGCAGTATTTGAAAGGTTATTTTGAAGCCTGAGATGTATCCCAGCATTTTATCCACCTGAGCCTGGCCCCTGCTGAATGATCAGGTGCCATGGGCAGGGCGAGCCCGATCATTTTAATCTAAACGGGCATGACAAGATGAGAGGCCAAATGCTGAGTGGATTTAATCAGCTGACAAGTGCAGTGATTAACCTTAAATATTTTGTAGTCAGTCCCAGAGTGGAATTTCTGCATAGAAATAAGGCCATCAGCCACGGGCACTTATTTGCTGGCAGAGTGATGGGCTCAGCCAGTGAGGAAGTTCTGGTTATGTGTAAAGCTGTGAGCTGTGACAGACGATGAGTTGTTAAATAACTGCACAAGTCGTCAGGCATGGGAAGGTGCTTCCAGCCTGGAGTGTGGCTCTCCCTTCCCTGGAGAGCCACAGTGGGCTGGGGACACGCGGGCTCTCCAGAAATGCTGTGATTTTGTGTTGCCAAGTGCTGCTGCCTCTGCTCTCCGTGGGCTGGGGGGCTTTCCCTGCTGTTCCCTGCTCCTTTCCCTTTAGGGTGCTGCTTATTGAGCCTTTTTATTTTTTTGGCAGAAACTCGGGCTGGTGCCTTGTGCACTGAAATAAAGGCTGGAGGGGAGATGGCAGAACTGGACCGTGTGCCTGTCCTGAGACCTTCTCATCCTGAAGTTGGCCTCTTGTATTTCCCACACCAGAGTTTTGCTTTCAGCCCAGATCCAGGTCAGAGCAGGGAGTGAAACTAAATTTCCAGGTGCCTTCAGCAACCTCACACAATCTCAGCTCCCAGCCTGACCCAGACAAAGCTGGAGAATGTCCAAAGAAGGGCAACAAAGGTGTGGAAGGGTCTGGAGCACCAGGAGCAGCTGAGGGAGCTGGGGGGGGCTCAGCCTGGAGAAAAGGAGGCTCAGGGGGGACCTTCTCACTCTCTACAACCCCCTGACAGGACGGGGGACCCTGGGGGAGTCAGGCTCTGCTCCCAGAGAACAAGGGACAGGAGGAGAGGAAACAGGCTGAAGTTGCACTGGGAGGGGTTAGGCTGGGTGGTTGGATATTTGGGAAATTTTCTTCACTGAAAGGGTGGTCAAACACTAGGACAGGCTGCCCAGGGCAGTGGTGGAATCACCCTCTTTGGAAGTGTTCAAAAGATGTGTAAATGTGGTGCTTAGAGACATGGTTTAGTGGTGGGTTAATGGTTGAACTTTATGTACCTCACGGCTTGAATTCAGTGTTGCTTCTCTCAACCTCTGGATGTTTAACTGTTTGACAATAATATTTAGCATTAAAATTTCATAACATTTTATGTTTAATGGCAGGACATTTCCCTTTGACTGCACTGCACTGGTGAATTGTCACATCACATCCCAGAGTGCAACGCTGATGATGTTGGAAAGGGCAAGCCTGGCTTGACCCAAACGCTGCCCTTCTCCACAAGCCTTCAGGTGGTTTCCACTGCATGGGTGCAGCAAACAATGATATAATTACAGAAGGAGGAGAAGACAGAACAGACAGAGGACATTGGAAGTGACACCCAGTGTGCAGGTGTGTGTGACATACCTGGAGGCTGTGGCAGTGGTGCTGGGCACAGAGTCCTTGCAGAGCCCTCCTCTGAGTGCTCACAAAGGCTCCTCAGCAGTGCTGGGGCTCAGCATTCAGCAGACAATGTGGGGAGAGCTTGACAAACGTGATTTGTTGGAGCAGGCACTGCAGAAAGTCAGGGCCATGAAAAATATAAGCCTACCAGCGATTATTTATGGCGTGCTGGGATTTCCTGACGGGGTATTTCGGGAGTGCCGCGTGAGCTGGCTTGGGTAAGGACCTTCCTTCAGCAGTGTCGAGGAGCTCCTCTGAATCCTGAGGGGGATGCAAAAATCTGAAGTCACTGATGCTGCCTCTAAAGTTGGGCTTGTATCCACTGGATTTGGGATGGTATTCCAGCCTGGAGCAAGTGAAAGAAAGGTTACCAGTGCAAGTGCCCATGGAGCCACGGGGCTTGCAGTGGGGCAGCAGGGTGAAAATATCTTTTTTTAAAAGATAAATCATGTTGTACAAACTCTACATGCTCCCAAATCTGTGGTGCCCATGCTGACTATGGAAGACTGGCTGCAGCCATGAATCAAATGCCATGGCTGGACTTGAACCCCTCCTACCTTTAAGGAAAAAAGGAATGTGATGCCCTGGGTTATTCCTGCTTGATAATATCAGGCAGCCTTCTCACCCTCTTCCTGAGAAGCAGCACTTGCTACCACCACATGACAGGAGAAAAGTATGTTTTAAAGAGCAATATTAATAATAATAGCAACATTAAAGTGTGGGGAAGGATTACAAAGGTAATTCCGAGATCCTTCTCAGTAATGCAGGCTATTAACAAAAGATAATCACCTTTAAGTCAGTCACCTTTAGCCCTGGAGTAAAATGGAGGCACAATTATTCAATGCAGTACAAAGGTAATTTAAATGGAGATGGATGAACCGTTGGCTCTCTCAGTTCTTGCTTGGGAAACCAGCCAGGGCCAAGTCCTAAAGGGAGGAAAATACAATTAAAAAAAGGGCAGCAATAAGCAAGTCATTGCTGGTGTCCTCCTCTCCATTTTTCCACTGGAGCTGAAGTAGTTCACCTTTTTGGAGAGTAAAAAGGGGAAGGGGGAAAAATAGGAGAGCTGTGTTGAAAAGCAATTCTTCATGTTCCTTTTATGAGTAGCACTTGGAGGCTCTTTCACTCCAGACTGCCATAAAATGTCTACATCCATTCTCTTTGTCAGAGCTCAGTGTCCTCATTTCTGGCACGGCGGGTCTGTCCTGAGGAGCAGCCTGAGGAAGGAGGTGGGATGAAGGTTCCTGTGCTGGAAACAGGAGCCACTTGCTTTGCAGCAACAGCTGTGTGATCCCTTCCATTGTGTTCATATCCTGCCTTCTTCCCAGAAAGTGGCCCGTGGTTTCTGGAGGGCAAGGGCTTGTCAGTTTTTGCAGCGTTGCTTCTGACTGTCACCTCGCTGGCTTTGTTGTTTAAAAGGGTTATTGGAGCTTTATGCTGGGAAGGAGAAGTGTGTGGACTCTGGAAGCAGTCAGGAGATTGCAAAAGTGACTTTGAAAGGTCTTCCAAGCTGCAAAGACGAGCAGTTGGGGCCCTTGGAAATGCCCAGGGCAGGGCTGTAGCCACATGCAAGTCCTCTGGACAAGCTGGCACTGACTCACCATCTGAGCTTGCATTCAAGCAATTAAAATTCCCACCCTTAACATTCCCACTACTTTTCCTTCCTGCAGAAAGAAGCACTGGGGCTGAGCATCCAAACCCATCCATTGTCCTTGCCTCCACGAGCAGCAGCAGGATGACAGGCAGCAGCCAGGTGAAGAAAGACTCCCGAGCCTTGTGGCACGTGGCTCAGCCTGACCTCTGCTCTGGAGCAGCCGAGGACGTCGGGGAGAGATTAACAGGTATGAGAAATTACAAACAGGATAAACTTCTTGGAAACAAAACTGAGAGTTGCTGGGAGAGGCATTGTGAGTGGTTGCAGGGAGGAGAAGCTCCAGTCCAGCCCGGTGTAGGGTGGGATCAATTCCGTGTTCCTGTTTTATGTCCTGTCTGTGCAGGCGAGGGGCCTCGTGTGCTCATTCCTGCGCCGTTCCCGAGTGGCTCTGTCTGGACTGCTGCCTGCTGTGGCTTTATAAACACCGTGGTAGGAGCTCAGGGCCTGATTATTCTCAGAGATGTTATCGCAGTGTGAGCTCCCATTGCTTTTTTTCCCCTGCACAGCTCACGTGGAGGCTCCTTACCGAGGACTCCTGAGCTGGTGGCCTGCTTGGTCCAACCTGAGTGATGGGGCAGCTCCAAAATCCTGGTTTGTAGTGTTGCTCCAGGGTGCAGCCCCCTGTGTCCCAGAGTTTGGGCTTGTATGAGAGCAGTGCTGCCGAGGGAGTCCTTCAGAGGAGTTTGGAGGATGTGGAAGAGCCTGTGAATATCCACCAAGGGATTCCTTGTGTTGCAGTTTCTGAGCACAGCCAGGCAACTGCCAGGATCAGTGTGGAGGGAGCACTGAAAAGACCTCACCCTGAAGTGGCAAGTGGAGCGTGGGAGGAGACAGGGAACTGGCATCAGCTTTTGCAACTGGGAACATTTGATGGCAGAGCCATCAGTTTGGGTTTCATCTGTGTGTTTGGGTGACACACATAGTTTTGAGTGGCTTGTGAGGGGTAACACCATGAGCAGAGGGAGGGCTGGGGTCAGTCACTGCCTGTTGCACAGCTCAGTCAGTCAGGGGAGGGCTGCACTGTGCCGGGATTCCAGCACTGTCTGGAAATTCTCCGTACGTCCATCAGCACTTGCTCCATCTGGGAGTCGGAACCCTGGGCTTCCAACCAGAGTGGTAAACATTTAGGACCCAACCCAGGATGACAATAACCACGGCAGAAACCTTTCCATCACACACCAGGCCAAGCCTGGTTTAGGCATTTCAACCCAGAATTTCTCCCCAGGGTTTTTGGGTGGCAGTACTTGCTCGGGACCCTTCACTTCGTCCCATAAAACCTTGCTCATGTGCTTGGTCTTTTTCTACCCCCTACTTCAGGCTCATGTTCAAGACCCTGGTGGAGAATATCTGAAAGAAAGCAGACAAATTAGCTGTGTAAAAACTGGAGTTTACTGACAGTGAATTTATTGTGCTCTGATGTTAACCCTTGATGTTCTGTTCTGGGGGTAAGCTCTGAACTGGACACTCCATGTGCTTTGGGGGTTTCTGAGCGCCCTTGGCCTCCAGCGCTGCAGAGGTGGGTTCTGCTGACTGTGCTGGCCCATTTGGGGATGTGGTTTTGCTGCCTTCTTGCAGCAGCACCATGCTGTAGTAGCCTTGTGTAATAGATGGCATTGAGTTTGTATTGGGCATTGTGCAGGAGACACTTGTTCCTGGAGGATGTGAAAGCTGGATCAAAGCCCAGATTGTTGTTTTCGTCTCTCCCCTGTTGTGTGAAAATGAGGGGCACAGAGGTCTGGGCAGAGCCATGTGGGTGCTTAGGGGCTGTTGAGGCACCACAACCCTGTTGAGAGCAGTGTGGGTTTGGGGAGAGAAGAAAAGGGAAACAGCTGAAAACCAAATCCTTCTTGTGTTTTGCTCATCTGAAGCCCTGAGCAATTTGTGAGTTCGCTTTCAATATCTGTCTATCAAAGCAGACCTTTTTTCCATAGAAATTGCTCTCAGGTTCTTGATCAGCTTGAATAAGCACAATGCCTTGCCTTGTCAGGGAGGCCCACTCCAGCAGTAAATCTGATGCTGAGAAATTAGGTTTCTCTGCTGCTCCCGAGCTGTCACCAGAAGAGTTGGATGACAGTGATCTGTGGGGAGAGCTGAGCGTGGCATCGCTGGTTGGTGTCTGTCTGAGCAAGGCAGGGCTTCCTTGGCTCACCAGAAAGGCAGCTTTGCCCTTCAAATTCTCATTTGATTTGGGGTGGATGAGCTGGAAGAGCTGGGAACTGAACCAGGGGACCAGGAGCCATTTAACTGCTCCTTTTGGCTAAGCCAAACGAGAGAACCCCCTCAGCGAGTGTTTCCCCTGCTTTAGTGGAGAAAAACCTGTTTTCCTCTTTCAAAACTCCTGGTAGAGGTGGAGTGGTGTCTCCTCTGTGCAAGGTGGTGACGTGTTGGTGATGACATGTCCCAGCCACTGACTGACCCTTCGTGTCTGGGGCCAGAACTGTTTTTGAAACTGCTGAGGGACAGCTCACAGCGTCCGCTGTTCACTGTGACAGGTTGAGCACCACCAACTGCTGGTGGCCAAGATACCATGAAACAGGCCTTCAACTCCAGAGACAGCTTAGTAGAAAAAGGTTTTAAAAAAATAACAAACCAACATTAATACTGAACTCTTTGTTCTGCTTTTGATGGCCTTCACTGTTCATGTTGTTGAGCTTTTCTCTGCAGCCATAAAATTTCGAAGAGTGTTTTAAAAAAATTAACGCTGAGATTTTTCTTAAAAATCACATGTTTCCAGACACAGGGGACTTGAAGAGTAAAGCTCCAGATATAATCCTGAGATTTGGCAGTGCTCTTTGTATCATATTAAGTGATGGTCTACAGCACTCGTTAATTGCTGCAGGCTGAAAACCGACTCTGGCTCCCGACAGAGGGTCTTCTGCTCATTCTCAGCACAGAAGTTGCTCCAGTTCTTCTGGGTAAGAGGGAAATATCACTTTCTAAAGGGCATAGGTACAAGAATTACTCAGCGATATACCCTGCATTCAGCTTGAATGGTGTTTTTAACTGTTTTATTCAAAACAAAAATTGAGTGTAGGCGACTAGAACGATCTACAAATGTGTTCCTGAATAATCATACAGGTTATTCTGTCTTTATAAGTCTCCAAACTCTGTGGAAGACCAGCAGAAGAGAGCAGGCTGCTGGTTAAAGCAGACCGTAGTCGGTGATGTGGACTTGATGGACACATCCAGGTTCAATCCACATTTCCCCTCTGTGAACTGGGCTTTGTGCAGGTGCCCAGCAGAGGCAGTGTTACCTGGCAGGTACAGCACCAGTCTGAAAATAATCCTCTTTTTAATGCTCATTAAAATGGGTCTATTTTTGGACCCTAAATCAGGCACTCCTCTGCAGTGCTATTCTTGCCTGCCCCCTCTGAGCTGTCTGCTTAGGCACAAAAGCTTTTGGGGAGGCAGCTCCTATCCCAAATGTGGCACAGGGGGACCCTGCTCCAAGCCAAGGCAAGGTTTGTGATCGGGCTGGACTCCCACAGTCTGCATTAGGATGGATTTATGGCAGCTGAACATATTGTCCTTGGCCACAGTGGAGATTTGTAGGTGCCACTGGAGATCCTGTCCCACGTCCTGCAGGTGTGG
Source organism: Empidonax traillii (assembly GCF_003031625.1). Lineage (NCBI taxonomy): Eukaryota > Metazoa > Chordata > Aves > Passeriformes > Tyrannidae > Empidonax > Empidonax traillii. The sequence goes on along the minus strand of NW_020955770.1, from coordinate 390,551 downwards.
TGGGAGGGGCAGCACCTCCTGGACAGGAAAGGTGTTTTGCTGCAGAGCTGTCAAACACAATCCTTAGGATACAGGAGAGGGAAGCTGGCCTTTTGCCCTTCTCCAGCCAGCTCCCAGCCAAATCCCCATTATCTTTACAAGCATCCTCCACCTGCTCCTGGGCCTGACTGTGCCTTTGCCAGGGCTCTGCTCTGCCCGTCTGTCATCACTGAGCAATTCTCCCTGTCTGGAGACGCTGCCTTTTGCTTTTTGGCACTGGGCAGGTGACCAAGGAGCTCCCAGCAAGGGCAAGGAGCCTTTCCACAGTGCTGATCCCACGGGGAAGTCATCTCTCCTGTCCCGTGGAGCTTTTCACACCAGAAAAGCAGCAGCAATTCACTGTGGTGGGGGGGATATTGGGGCAAAAAGGCAATTTACCTCGGTTGGAGTTGGAAAGGAAAGCATTTGCCTGCCCTTCTGTTCCCCTTTGCCCATCCCTGCCCTCGCTCCACTGCCCACATCCCTGTCTCTGGCAGTGCTGGCTCCGACTCTGTCTCCATGACACATTCCAGCAAACTGCCACACAAACACAAACATCAAAGGGCTGGCATGTGTGTTTTCTGAGGCAGCTTTCTAGGTTTTACTGGGCTATAAAATACAGCGACGAGGATATAAAAACAAAACTGTGATGGACTTAGCAGAGAGCCAAAGCAAGCGAGGAGAGAAATGATGAAAATGAGAAAAAGGGTTATGAGCGAGGAATGATGTATCAGCTCCGTGTCAGGAGGAACAGATTTTGGAATAACTGTGAAGAGCATAAAACTGGTTTAGTCATTAAGGGGAAAAAAAAATATAGAAAAAGGGAGAAAATAAGAAAAAAAGAAAAGAAAAGGAGAAAAAAAGTAAAGGAGAAAAAAAAGAGCTCGATAGAAATGAATAAAGGAGGGAACTTCAAAGCATAAATTTCTCGACTGTGTGACACTGATGTTTTGAACAGTTGTTCTGTGTGAGATAGCAGCAGTGATTTTAATGAACTTTAAAGAGCAGTATAAATAGGAGCAAACAAAGAAAGACGATCGCATTAGCTCAGAGCGAGGCACGGAGCTAATTGCCTGAACAGGATTTAAATGGCAGGTTATTATTTTTTTATTTATGTGCATAAACCTATTTTTTTCCTATTTGGGCTCAAGAAAATAGAATAAAATAAACTCGAGCATCTCAGTTTGGGTTTTCCAAGGGAATCAAATGCAGGCTTGATTTCCATGAAGAACGTGAGCCGCCGAGCCAAAGGGCACTGAAATGGTGTAGCAGAGAAAGCAGGAGCCTTTTGTTGGCCTGGGAGGGGGCTGGGTGGGGAGAAAGAATTCATTTTAGTTTGATGCACAGACTCTCTCTGATGTTTCAAATGGATTTCACAGTGTGGCTGCACGGGGGACTCAGAGGATCAGAACCATCAGAAATGGGGAAAAAAAGCAGGTCACCTTGCTCTTGGAGTGGGTCACCTCGTTCTCATCCTGGGCTGGAGATTTTCTTAGGCTTTGGATTTTCAGCTTAGAGCATTGTTTGTGCTCAGGCTGCTTCTTGCTTTCACATGCCCGGTAGCTGAGGGCTCGAGGCCCCCACTGCTGCTGGCAGTAGATGTGCAGAAGTGGCTGCTGGGGGAGGCAAGTGTGCTCTGTGTATGGCACCCACTTCTGGGCTTGGGTACTGTGGGATATCACTGGTGCCTGCTTTCCTGCATTTATATACAAAGTAAAAAGTCTTTTTATTGATGAAACATATTTTACTAACGTTTAACTGATGGTTAAAGAAAGATTAGGTTCTTATTTCCCTAAAATCTGGTGTGAGTGGGCAAAGAACTCGGTGAAGAAAACTCTGTGTGAAGTAAATTAGAAAGCAAGTCAGCTAGTGTCTGAAAGTTGGAAAATCATTGACCAGATTCCCTTATGGGTCTGACATTTTTGAGTGTCAAATCTCTCTCACCTGTTGCACATTTGGTGGACTGAGAGCCACCGCTGTGGAGATAGGCAAAGGGAGCCAGCCCTGCACATTTGCAGTGTTGAAAGCATCCTGGGCTGTGTAATAAGTGGGTTGTCTTGTTAGAGAAATTTGTGGTCCTTCAAGAGCTGCTAAGGAAGTTAATTAAAAATTACAATCTCTAATTGGGTACATGACTGGAAAGCCAATGTCCTGTGTACCTGAAGTGTAGAGCAGTGCAACTTCAGATTGCAGTCACTGCTTTCTAATTCCCATCCTGACTTGCCCCGTGAAGACTGCAAAGTTTTGACCCACTTCAAGCATTAACAAGCTTATCAGCTCTCCCCGAGGCCCCTCATCACTCTGCTGCTTGTGAAATAGGTTGCTTCACACCCCACAGCCCCCTGCTCTCACTCTCACCTCTCAGCCTGCCTTCTTCTGTGCCATTTCTCCCTGGGAGAGGCACCTGCTGTGCAGCACGTTTCTGTGCTGACCACCCGTGATCCTTGGATGCTTTGCCAAAGACCAGCAGCTGAAGGAGGGAATCATCTCTCTGATTTGTTAACCGCAGTTCTGGTCGGGGGTCAGAACAGTAGAGCCTGGAGAAAATCCAGCCCATCTCCCTCAGCTTTGCCAACTGTCACCCCCCATCATAATTTCCCTTCTTTGATTAAAGAGCAATGTGGATTCAGAAACCCCCAACAGAAGCCAACCTTCAGTGGAAATGTGATTAGTCCAGACTTGACTCCATATTTGTTTTAAATTAAAATTCTGGAGGAGTCCATGAGCCTTTCATATTCCTTCTTCCCCACCACGAGAGGGACTGGCCCAAGATGGACATTTCTGAGCTGCTCAGATGGAGAGGTATTAGAGCGATTACGATTATCAGCACTGAGATTAAGGGATTTGGGTGGAGAAGAGTGGGAACTGGGGAAAGAAAAAGCAGAAGGAAGGCAAAGGAAGAAAGGAAAAATGCTTCAGTGCCTATGCCTGAAACTTGGAAATAGCTTGTGTTTGCAGTCCATCAGCTCCTCTTGCCTGCTTTATTTTTAGTGGCCACAGCCTCGGATATGAGGAGAAGTCCTTTAAAGTGTGTCACAGTTGGAGGAACAAGCCAGCTCAAAGCAGAAAGGAGGCCCCACAAATTTGCCAGCATCCAGAATCCAGCCTGAATCGAATGCTTGCTCAAGGTTGCCGAAGGTTCAGGGAACAGAAAGGCTCTTGCAGTGCTGTTTGCTGAAGATTTAATGGGTCAGCCTGTTCTTTTTGGCTGGGCTGAGCTGTGTCTCTGAGCCAGAGCTCCGAGTTCTTCAGTGCCAAACTCCTGCTGCAGTCAGTGGGGCTGACTTTGGGGAAGTGCCTGGCCTTGCCTGGCTTGAAGCTATTGATCCCCCTGCGGGGGATTCGGGTGGGTCACTCAGAGCAAGGACATCACAGCTCGGTTTTGCAGAGCTGGCCCTGGCCATGCTGTGCCTGGGTGCTTCTGGCTGCCGAGCCTGGAGGCTCCACGCTGTGGGTCCTCCTTCCAGGTCAGTGGAGACCATGTCCTGGGTTTTCTCATTAGCATCACCAAGGATGACCTGTTTGATATGGGTTTATTCACGAGGACCTTCCCTCCACCTGTCCAAGTGGGGATGTGTAGCGCTGACTTTGCTCTTGCCTGATGTTGGTGCCCTTCAGAACAGGACTGATCCATGAAAACCTTTGTGTTTTAGCAGGATACAAAGATTTTTTTTTATGCTCTGATGAAGGACAGTGAGTTAAGACAGAAAGATTCATAACAAGAGAACCCACCCATCCTCCTCAGCCCCCTGACCTGGTCTGGACTGCAGCAGACGCAGCTGGGAACAGCCCAACTCCATCCCTGTGCTGCAGGCTGGAACATGCCCCTGATGGGTTGAAGTTTCTGCAAAGTGTAGGTTTTTCTGAGCTTATGCAAACTTTGACTTTACAAAAGCCTGTGAATTGCCCACATTTTTTCAAGGACATCTCTAATAAAATGCCTGCTCCAAAGTGGGAAAAGCAGGGAGGAATTTTTAAGGAAAAAGTTGCTGGAGCTGTTTAACTTAGCTAAAGAATGCTATTTTTGCTTCTCTCCTCATCCCAGAAAGGGGCAGGTCATTTTAGATATAAATTAAAGAGAAAATATTGCTGGAGGCAGACTGTTCACCTGTAAAATCTCATCTCAAATCATTAAAGTTTGGCAAAGCTGTGTAAACAAGCGAGGCTGAGAAACATTCAGCAGCTTTAAAACTCGATACTGTATTGCAGATATTCATTGGCGATTACATCACATCAAAATAGCAAGTTTTAACTAATATTAAGAAAATTTATGGTCAGAACAGGCCAGAATTTAAGTCTCTGCCTTGTGTAAATGTAGATATGGTTGCCTTTCATTTCATGGTCACCCAGTATTTTTTTTAGATACCATATCGGAATCTTGTCAAGCGTTCAGTGGGAAGAGGTGAATAGTCTGGGTAAAGGATGTGCTATCGGATGTTTATGCTGCTCCCGGGAAACACTCCATAGCTCACTGACAGTAGTATCTTGGGACTCTTTATCAGGAATGTAATAAGCCAGAGATATGGTAAAATTCAAAAAGTATTTGGTTTGGACCTCTGAGATCTGGAGCTCTGCAACTCACTGCCAAGGCAAAGCTGTCCCAAAACTGACCTGAAGAAACTTCTCACACATTTTGGTGGTGTCCTGGAGGTTCAGAACAGCAGAGGTGAGAGGCAGCTTTCATCTGCTAAACAGCCTGTGCTTATTTTTTCTAAAAAACAAACCGTGTAATTAATATTGGGTCTGATGAATTCCAAAACCCTTCATTGTTTCTTGCTCTTTTTTGCAGTCATTGCAATCCTTTTTCCCCATGAAAACTGGGTCTGTTCCACTGGTCAAAACAAAGCAATTCTCTTATATTCTGACACCAAAATCATAACAATGAAGTGAACTGAAATCAGATTTTCTTCAGTGGATTACTGAGAGGCAAACAGAAATGGTTTTACAAATAATACCTCATAATTACAATGGGAATGATGAGCACCCGTAATCACACCTCGCAGCTCTGTTTGTTAATAAGAAAGCAAAGCAGAGGAGTATTGTGACATTTTTCTTATTATTTTTAATGCAGTCTACAGTTTTCAGGCCAGAAATTTGAAGATGGAACATATAGCCCTCACTGCCTCCAATACAAATAGGCTGCAGTGCACTGACCAAGCCTCTGACCTTGGTTTGCTTTAAAGAGGTAAAGATCCCACCAAAGTCTTGACGCAGGAACGGAGAGCGGGACTGTGGGACTCTGCTTCGTTTCAGTGGAAACTCTGTGCATTAATCATAGGTTTGACGCACTAAATGTTTTTAATTAACATCCAGCTTAAAACCACATGTGCTCCAGCCCGTGTTCAGAGGCTGGAGCGGCACAGGTAACCTCAGGAAAACCAGGAACAGATGGCAGGGCACGGCCGAGCCGAGAATCAGGCGGGACGTTTGTCCACGTTAAGCAGAGCAGGAGCCAGAGCAGCACTTGTGACTGAAGGCTCTGAGTGGGCTGTGTCCCCCTGCCTCGGGGTGGCAATATCCTGGGAAGGGGGAGGTTGTGTCCCACTGGAGTGTGTGCCATTGCTGACCTTTCACCACGCTCCCGTGGTGGAGGAAGGCGCTCATGGCCAACGTGGGTTTTCACTGCTGGAGTGGCCAGCACTGCTTTTCTGGGAATGGGGAAAGTGGTCAGTAAGTGGGGTACCCCAGAGAGGTGATGGATGCCCCATTCCTGGAAATATTGGATGGGCTTGGAGCAACCTGGTCTAGTGGAAGGTGTCCCTGCCCATAGCAGGTGGGTAGAACTAAATTATTTTGAGATCCCTTCCAACCCAAACCATCCCCTGATTCTATGATGGTGGCACCGGCAAGGGTGGCTTGGCCTGAAATCTTTTGGATGCTGCTGCTTCTTTTCCTCTCTCCACTCACCAAGATAAGGTTTAATGCAGCCAGGCTGCTTTGGTGTGAGGTCTGCCTTGTATCCTCTCAGTGCTTTTAGTGCCGTTCCTGGAACTGCTGTGTCTGGGGAAAAGCATTTGAAAATTGCACAGCATTAGTGTGCTGAGCAGGAGGTAATGTATGGAAAGCATTTGACCTCCTCCTGGCTCCTGTGGCTGGGACAAATTCTGATCTCATTTGCAGCAAAGCAAATCGAGAGTATCTGCATTAAGCACATTAAGTTTAGTGGAGTTACTCTGAGTTTATATTGCTGCACCTGGTAAATGGGAGATGTCACCAGCAGCCTTTCCGTGACCCAAGGGAAGGGAATAATGAAGGCAACCTGCAAATGGAAGGATAAAACAGTTCCCGACAACAGGACTTCTGCAGGGGTGTGAAATTTATTGGGAGTTGCTGGAGGCTCAGCTTTATTTAAAACCAGCTCACGCTTTTGGTGCTGGAAGTATGGAATTAGGAACCTTACTACAGGCATTGAGTTTTTAAAACATGTCAGAGGGTACCTGGGGCCTGCCTTGGAGAAAAGGCTCATCAGAGCAGTTCAGAAAAAGTCGAAGAATGGGAAAGGCTGAGGTTTTACTTTCTCATTTTCCCTCCTTTATTCAAGAAGGAAGGGGAAGATGGAGAAGACTCGGAAAACCAAAATGAAAGAGAAAAGAAGGAGGGATTGAAAATTTAAGTTTCATGCAAAATTAACTGGAGAAATAAAATAGTAACAGTTGCCACATTTTTTAATTCTCTCTCTGCATGTGTAAAACACCCGTGGAAGATCCACCACGTGTTTTAGTTTGGCTACCCACCTCCCCCAAACTCCAAATCCAACATCACCAACTGGTCTCAATATTAAAGAGTCCTTTTATTTTTTCCAATTATACAGAAAATTTGAAACATCTGGAAACTGAAGACTTCTTTGCATGCAGCGTTTCCAGTCTGAGTCCCAGGAGTCCCAGAGAATCTGTGCCTTCCTGGTGGTGGGTGTGGCGAGACACCTGATTAAGGTGATGGAGGAGCCTGACTCAGGTATTGGGTGCACTTTGGAGATGTGTTTTTCCATCGCTTTTTCATGGGACACAGCCCAGCTTCCTGAGAAAAAAAACATAGCTGGTCTGTTGCCCACAAGTGTCAGATGTTAATATGTAGATGATTGATTGTGAAAACATTTAAAGTTCCAGTGGGAACCTTTATTCATCCCAGTGGAGAGGCAAAAAGGGACTCTGAGCTCCATGGCACATTTTATCCATCACACTGAGTTCCTGTGTCCCTGTGGCTGGGAGCAGGGAAGTGAAGCTCTGTGGAGAGAGGCAGCTCCTCTCCCTCCATGTGAGTCACTGGTTTGGACCCCAACAGCCACACACCCACCCCCCTAGACCCGTCCCCTCATCACTGGGCACCCCCATCTCTGCTGGGCAGGTGTGGACTGGCAAAAGAAGCTGCCTTTTAATTTGGAATGGGGAATTTTGCTGGGAAAGGAAATGTAGAGAGTGGAGTAGAAGTTACCTGCTGAGATCTGAAAGGACCTTCTCTTATTCACCAGGACCAGACTCTTTTGCTACATGTAGATGCCACCAGGGGAATGAAGGACCCCCAGTGCCCCGCAGGCAGAGAGCAGCCCCCAGGGTGGTTCCTCACCTCATAAGGTACCTGCCTGAAGCAAAAAGAAAGCCCTGAAAGTGTCTATTTTTCTCTGTTTCATGTCTCCTTTTTCCTTCCTGGCTGTGTCCATGGTCAGTTAGTCTGTGTGTTGATTTTCTCCTCCACACCTTGTGCTGTGAGGTTTGGTTTTGGGGCAGGCTGAGTCCTTGGCTGTTCTCTGCACGCTGCTATTGTCTCATTCCAGAGGTGCTTAAAGCTTCTCATTTGTCCTTATCAGACTTAATTTGGACAAAGCCGCTGCAGATCAGATCTTTCTTACAGGACTTGGTTGTCAAATAGTAGAAAATCACAAACCAATTTGTCAATTTACTTTTGCTTCTCAGAAAATCTCCACTGGGCTTTAGAACTTGGTTAGTCTGGGGAACACGCACCGGGATTTTCACATTACTTTCTACTCGGGGGAAACCCAGAGCTGGTGAAAATCTGAGCCTACTAGGAAGTTCTGGAGCTCTTTATGCATTTCCTTGCTGATCCCAGGTAAGAAGTATCCAGCTGAAACCGATGCAGGTGTTCAGGGAGAAAAGGGATGTGAGTGAAAATATTTCCCGAGTGCAGAGGTAGGAGCGGTTCGTGCTCAGCAGCAGAATTCCTGTATCCCGTGGGATGCCTTGCCATGTGCTGGTGGAACACTCCTCAGTGTGAACAGCAGTGGGAGAAGGAAGGAAACAACATTAGTTTGCAATAATCGAGTGTACGAAAATTAGTAGGCGTTTGCCGTCCAAGCGCTGTTTGACTGAATTTCCTCGTAAAGCGAATTTGACAAGCCTGGAAGATGGTATTACACACAGGAGCTCCTGTTTGCTCCCTCTGCAGCGATTTGCAGCAGCTGCCAAAGGCCCGACGAGCTGTGGGCAGGGGGAAATTTCTTCCATGTGCTGATTTGTCAGGCCTTGTACCGCAGAACGTGTCAGAGATTGGCAGCTGCCCTTCTGCGGGAGGGTTTGGTGGCTCCTGTGAATCAGTGGGTTTTTAGTGTAGCTCTCAGAAATGAGGTGTGTCTGGGCTCACCAGTCCTGCATATTACACTTCCCTCACCCTACTTCATTGGTACAGTCATGTCTCTTTGCAGATAAAATAAAATAGAGTAGCAGCACAGAATAGATGATAATTTACCAACCACCTCCCAGCGGTGAGCCGGAGGGTGTGGAGCAGCCCTCCAAACCTGAGCCAGTGTGCTCTGCAGAGAGGACAGAGGATTCTTCAGCAGAAAATAGTGTTGGTGTCTGCCTTTGCTCCATGATTACTGACCTGACTTCCTTAACAAATACCTGATGGGGATGAACAGGAAACAGCTCCGCCGGTCGGATCAGACACAGTCCAGGATGTGTCGCAGCCCCTGCAATTCTGAGAATTGAATCTGTGGCCAGATCCTTTAATGCAAAGTATATTAGGAACAAGCAAGCCTGAGACCTTGCTGTGCTTCTGCCAGGAGGTCCTACAGAGCTCTGGAGTTGGTTTAACCAGTTATCTTGAGGAAATCGTTGGCTCTGTCCTGACTGTCTGACCCAAATCCAACAGCACAGACAGTATTGAAGAAGTGGGTGACAGCAACCATGGGTATTATCTTTCATTTTATGTCCATCCTGTGGGTTGAATGAAGCAGTATGAGGGTCTTAGCCCCTTGGGGGGTGCTGAGGCATTGTTAGGAGAGGCTCCAACACTGACTGGCAACAGACTGAAGAGACTGAGCTTCAGCTGATATCCAATTAGCTGATTATCCCAAAGGGAATTGAAAATGAAGGTTATCTTTCAACTTGTGATGAGCTTCCAAATAAATATTCAACATGCATTTAATAAGACAGTTTTATGCATTATTTAAGTATCAATTGATGGGTAGAAGACGAAAGACTACACTGCTGATGCTGAGGTCTGAAAGGCAAGGGCAGAAATCTGGTGAATGAGGCATTAAAGGAGATTTGTATCACTCAGTTTATTGGAGTGTTATTTACACAGTAATCACGGAAAGAATTTTAGTAAGACTTAATTTCTGCATTGTGGTTGTTTGGGGATCTTTTGTTTTTAAAACACAAAGAGCAAGGGTACAAGATGAATGAGATTAGGGAAGAGGGGTTGTCAAGACAAAGGTGCTGCAGCCTCCACCTCAGGGCCAGACCAGATCTCCTGGGGACAGGGTGTGACTTTGTCCCCTGGAGTTTTGTGCCTGGGTCAGAGAGAAGGACTGGTTTGTGTCAGGGTTCGAATATTTTCCCTTGAACTTGGAGGGTTTGATTCTCCTCTTGCTCTTGCTTTGGGCATATTTCAGGATGGACTTTGTTGGGGGCAGAAGCCCTCTCTGAGGAGTGAGTCTGCTGATGAAGGACAGTCCAGCTGCTCCTGTGTAGTGGGAATTTTTAGTGGTGTAGTGGGAATTTTTAGTGGTGTAGTGGGAAGTTTGGACTGTTGCCTCTTTCAGAGTTTCTGGATTGATCATGCAGGGTGCAGAGCAATGGTGTGCCCTGTTCACATGGACAAACAGTATATAGCTGGGGTCTCCAAGGACTGACCCCTGCATTAGGGCTGACATACCTAACAGTGATGCCCTGTACTTTTCCCTCCTTGATATTTTTGCTCCTCCAAAAATATCACCTTAAACCTTGATGGTATAATTTAACTTGGTCCCATCCTGCCAGAAACCCAGCACTTGGACCAACGTCCTGGGGTTTCACCACCATGGAATGTCATTGCAGCTCTTCTGCTGTGGGATAACAGAGAGCAGGATGAGCCTCCAGTCCTGGGAGAGGCCACTTGGTTAATTAAATAAACCAGTGACCTCTGAGATGGGTGAAAACAAGAACTAAAGGAGAGTGGGTTTTCTTCCCTCTGCCTTTATAGTGCTCCATTCTCCAGCTGCCCAGTGGGACTCAGCTCCCCTGGTATTCCAAATATTATTTTATGCTTTTTATTTATTTATTTTTCTTTTAAAGAAAAGGTGTTAAAAGAAAAGGTGCTAAAACAAAAACAGTGGGTCTGTCCTGATTTGTGGGACTTCCTTTTCCAGCTCTCTCAGTTAAGAAATTTATTAATGTAGTTGGGATTATTTGTCTTTGCTCTTACAGAATGTTTTTCCCTCCAAAGGACAAACTGCCAGTGTATTATTAAAGGGAGGTCAGATCCCAGTGCCCTTTTCCTTGTTGATTCAGTGTTTGGAGAGAAAACTTAAAGGGTGGGTTTTGTTAAAGGATGCTGTTGAGAAATAAGAACTGGAATTGAATTTGCCTTTTGCCTTCAATTTTCCACTTTTCCCTCCCTCTTTCACTCAGTGCAACATGACCTATTTTCTGTTTATATGCCATTTCTCAGCCTAATTTACCCAGTACTGAGTATTTGCATTTTCATTACTTTTAAGAAAGATTGCATCTCCATTTTAATTGAAAAAATCACCTGTTTTATTTGAAATATAAATAATTGTCAAATGTTTTCACTGATGTTTATGGAGATTTGTTTTAGAGGCTTTATTTTGCATCTGATATTTTGATGCTCTCTTTAATTTGGTGCACGTGGCCGTATTTCTTAATATCTTTAAATGATCTCAAGCATATCAAAAAGGTAGATTTTTCAAAACAACTCAGAACTACAACTCTGAATAATTGGTTTTTTACTTTTGGTTGTTAGGCTAAAAAAAATGTTTCTTAATTTCTTTCTGGTAACACTAAAAGGAAGATTATTCAGCAGAATAAATAGGAGACCCTAAACGTTTAGTTTGATTCATTTTGCTTCAGCTGCAAGCTCTGAGAACATTTAAATCTCTCCTTAAAAAATTAAATGCTGATGATTTCTTTGAAAAAAATGCACTTAGGGAGGAAAAATTGAAACATTTCAAGACACCTTCAAAATGTTAAGTAGAAACACTTTTTCTTTTCCCAGTTATACCCATTTTTCCTTCCTTAAAGAAGTTATGGTCGCTTCCTTACCATGAGATGGTTCCCATTCCTATTTACTGTCAGGTCCCAAAATTCAGCAAATAAAATGATGTCTCTTCAAGGCAATTCATCCCTTTTGCCTTTCTCTAATAATCAGAGGGATAACTCTCCTAAGTGATGTTATTTTGTATACTTAAGTTTAGAGGAAATGAACCTGGGCCTCTTAAGCTCAGCCTACATCGTGCAGTGTTCAAACAGGCTCACTTGCACATTTAGGGTGTAAATGTGTTGTGTACAGAGTGAGACTGCAGGGCTCAGAAGGGAAAGGCATTAACATCACCAGCAATATGTAGATTAGTCGATATTAACAGCCACACTCATTTAGGGGAAGTTGATGAGCCAGCAGAGGAGGCTCCTCCACGGGGCGGGGATCGTGCAGCGACCTTGGCTGGGGGCAGGAGAGGTCAGGCTCTGAAATATGGTCATGCTGTTAAGGGCTCTTGATGCTTTTAAAGTGCTGCAGGTGTGTGTCAATACCAAAGCTTCTTTAGAGGGTCTAACAGGGTCCTTCCATCCCCTTAACAAGGTGCATTTTGCTGTTTCTGCTGGATGCCTAAAATACCACATCGTGTTTTGGCTGGTGCTGGCAGTTCAGGAGTGAGTGGACTGATTCCCTTAGGAAATATTTAGAGGTTCAGATAGTCTAAGGCATGGTGGAAAATATTTAAACCCCAGGTGTCATATTTTTACGGAGGGACCTTTGTGTAAGTGTCTGTAAGATGCGAGTTTGCTGCTTATTTTGGAAGAAGGACTAACAGCGTTTTGATTATCTCTGAGCACACTAAGCTGACTCAGTGTAATGTAATTAATGAGACTATCTTCCATTAGAGGACAGTGGGAAGAGCTTTTGGTAATTACTCCACAGACATCAGAGCAATGTTGCTGAAACAGGAGCTCTGGGTGCCCAGACGGTGGGGTGGGATGTTGATTCTTCACCAGGCACCAGCTGCAGCCTCAGTTGTTGCTGCAGGAGCTCAGGGCGAGCAGATGGAGCTGCTGCTGCCTGCCCAGAGCAGGGCTTTGTTGGCTCAAGGAGCAGGCATTTGCTCACACCAGCATAACCCCTCTCCACTGCCAACGTTCCTTCAGTCATACTGGGACCTCTGAGGATCACCTGAGGACAGTCTGGGCTCAAGCCACTGCTCCTGACTGAGGGTGTGCTCAGTGGGCAGTTCTGATCCTTGCAGGGACATGGATGCATTCCAGAAAGTGCTGGGATGTATTACAGAGCGTTGAGTATGGAGATCAGTGCTGGCTTCCCTCGCTGCCAAGCTCTGTAGAAAAGTCCTGCTGCTTTATCAACTTACCTCAACTTCCCCATAATTAAAATTACGAGTGGAGTGGCCTGGGAGGGACTCTTTATTATTCCCTCATCCATTTGTTCAGAGACATGGACATATGAGTGCTGGAAGCATCTAAAGCCTTATCTAGCCTGACCTGCTGAATAGCAGACTATAAAGTTCTGTCCATTAACCTCAGCACTGAGCCCACTAACTAATTTCTGGCTGAGACATCTCTTCCATTTTTGGTCTGCAGAGACCATGTGCTGGACAACCTACCATTACCCTTAACAGCTCCTTTCAGTGCCCAGCCTGTGTCTCCAGTTAAAGCAGTGATTGTCCCTGCTGCTCCTGTCCTGTCTGATCCGTGGTTCGCTGTAGTTTTCAGCCTGCACGTGTCACATGTGAGAGTCAGGACTCGGCTCTTGGAAGGTTGCTGTAGGTTAGGAGGGAGATGGTTTGGGTTTGAGGGGATGAATACAGAGAGCCTGAGGTGGGAGGGTCATGTCTCAGGAGTGTGACCGTATTTTGAGTGGTAACCCTTAGCTCTGGGGTTTATTGGTGGCTCAGAGAGGGCTCAGGCAGGATCAGTGCTGCTGTCCCAGGGGATTGCAGGGGTGTTCCTGGAGGATCACTGGCGCTCTGCAGAGGATGGCACTCAGTGCTCTGACTGTGCATGGCATCAGGGCTGATCCAGCAGGTTCCTACTGGGTTCTCTCGGTCAAACTAGATGAGAAAGTGCAGTTCTCCCATGCCTTGCCTGGCTGCAGTGCTTGTCTTTGTTATCACAAGCCCTAAATTCGCTTACAGAATCATTCAGCTTCTTGTTTATTTGCTTCTTGTGCTCCATAATTAGAGCTGAGACAGCAAAGCCTGGTTTGGGAGACCACCAGCACAGCCTATGGGGGAACACTGAGGCTCCTCCACTCCAGGATGAGCTCTCTGCAGAGTGACTGTGGGAGTCAGGGGGGAGATTTGCCTTTCTCTGCACTGAACAAACATGGTGAGGCTCAGCCTGTTCCACTCTCCTGCAGTGCTGCCTGAGCAAAGGGGCAGCAGCCTGCTGGCTCCAGTGAGGGGATCCATATTTCACTGGGAAAAACTGTGGGTGAATATTGTGACAGGGAGCCTGGCAGCTGGAGGTGGCCTCCTGAACAGCTTTGGATTGACCACCTCTGTTTGCAGAGCGCGGGTTTTTTTTTTGAGCTTGTCATATTTAAGGGCATTGATTTTAATGTGTTTTCCTTGGCTGGTGATTTGACACCGAGGGAATTGGCTCCAAGAAAAAATGGCATTCCTTGGACTTTCACCTCAGCATGCCTTGACTGGAAGCTCTGGCCGTCAGTGGTACCCAGAGAGAGTTTTGTTGATGGAAACCTTTCCTTGTACCCCTCCCATGCAAGTGCTGAAATAATGAGCCATTTGTTTGGAGGATTGTCGTGTTCCCCATGGGCAGGTGCCATGTTGAGTGAAACCATCACAAACAGCACGCACAGCTCTCGTGGATGTTGCACAGCACCATGGCAAAGAACAGACTGTGGTGTTCCCTTGTGGAGTGGAGATTGCCAGATATTCCCGAGCTGATGGATAATTGACATCAGGAAACGTTTGCAACTGGCTGCTCATGAAAGCCTTGGAGGAGTTCTGAAGCCTGAGCTTTCCCTCATAGAATCTTTAAGGCTGGAAAAGCCCTCGGAGATCATCGAGTCCAGCTATTAACCTACACTGCCAAATTCACCACTAAATCACGTCCCTCAGCACCACATCTACACATTTTTTTTGAGCACTTCCAGGGACAGTCATTCCACCACTTCTCTGGGCAGCCTGTTCCAATGCCTTCCTTCTCACACCCAAAATTTCTAGCAGGCTGATGTTTGCATCTGGGGCAGTTTCAGCGGGTAACACTCCTTGGCAAAGCACAAAGTTTATGACCCCACTAATGGCATGATGGCTTTTGTTCTCTCCTTGGTGACAACTAATGGGATGAGCCAGGTCTGGAGTGAGACACAGGCTTAAAGAGCTCAGGCTGTTTCGCTTGCTGAAGAGAAAGTTTGGAGGCAACGCGGTCACAGCAGGTAATTCCCTGCACCAGGAGATGTGTAACAGATAGAAGAAGATCCAGTGGATGGATGTTGAACTTAGGTTGGAAATAAGACAACTGGGGAGCAACACAGTAATTACCCAGTGGAGCAGCTGACCAGGGCAAGAGGGAAATTAATTCTAGCTTGGATACTTCACCTGGAACCTGGATATCTTCCTGGAAGGGATGCTCTGGCTCAGCCGTGTGTGAGCTGGATAACGTTACACACCAATGGGAAAAACAAACTGAAAAATGGTGTCCTGGATCTTTTCACACACTGGGCAGCTTTCCCTGGTGTTACTGACCTCACCACAAAAACAGTTATTTCACCTTTGAAAGTAGCTGCTCTGGGCTCTGCACCTTTTAAAAGTCACTTTAATGGCAATGTGGAGGGCTGGTCTACACCCCTTCAATGGGGAGAGCTGGTTACGTGTTACAAGGGTTTTTCCTGGAAAACATAAAAATATTGGGGCAACTAAATAGTTACATTTTACCCCAGTACTCTGCTTGATTTTTGAGGCTGTTTCTGCCTGGTACGTTCAACCATTTTTCTTTAAGACACGATTGGCTTTTAGACAAGGAAACAAAAAATGCCACTTTGAAAGGAGACAGTGAAAACCTGCTTCTGAAAACTGGCAAAGGGATGGTTGTCAGGTCTTTGCCAGGTGTCATCTTCTCTCTCCCCCAGCTGATTGGTGTTGGACTGTGCTGCTGAAGCCCTGAGTGCAGCCAGGGCAGGGATGCTCTTGGGGTTTCTGTTGCAAACTCTTCCAGGCTGTGGTGACACTTCAGGTGTGTGGGCAGAGCTGTGTGGCCGTGCAGGTGCCATCACTGCATCCAGCACTTGCAGAAACACTTTCCTGATGGGAGCAAACATTGGATTCACGTGGCAGGACTGTCAGCAGCCCCTGTTGCAGTTGTGGGAGGCAGCAGAGCTGCACACCTAGGGCCAAAAGCCATTTGTGTGCACCGTGTGTAGTGTTCCACTCCTGAAAGGCTTCGCTAGGATAAGGCAAGGCAGAACGGGGCATAAATCACAATCAAATAGCGGTGGGGTGATGCTGTGTTCTCCCTCATTCTCTTTGTGGTGTTCTCTCAGTTCATCAGTTTTATGGCAGGGGCTTGGGAGGGCTCTGTGCCTGATTCTTGCTAAAAGTTGCAGAGATCTGTTAATGTGGGGCAGCTGCCGTGGCTGTCACAGCAGTTCTGGGCTGCAGGTCGGTGTAAAGGGATTTGGACAGCACAGCTCCATCTGAGGGGCTGTCTCGTTAATGC
Organism: Empidonax traillii; assembly: GCF_003031625.1. Classification (NCBI taxonomy): domain Eukaryota; kingdom Metazoa; phylum Chordata; class Aves; order Passeriformes; family Tyrannidae; genus Empidonax; species Empidonax traillii. The sequence goes on along the minus strand of NW_020955770.1, from coordinate 374,391 downwards.
TGCTTTATTGGATGACTCCTGGAAGCAGTTTTCCTGAGCTATCACAAGGGTTTGTAATAAATCTTAATGAGGCACCCCTGCTATGATTAATCATTTGTTTTTCCAGCAGGATCATGGCTTATAGCCCCCAGAGAGAAGGAGAGGAACCTCAAATCCTGCATCAGGGCAGTGTCAGTGGTTACCTGGCTCTTTGCTATCCAGCTAGGAAACATTGCTGCATCTGCCCCAAGTCCCCAGGACATGTCTGCTGTTTGTAAAAGTCAGCATTTGCCTCCCGAGGCAAACAACTCTCTTGAAAGGGCTGCTTTGTTTTAACTCGAGGGATTCTTTCCCTGCCTCTCATGTTATGAAGGATCCAGGAGGGATTTACAGCCAAGTCAAGAGAAAAGGTGGCAGAGCCAGAGGTAAAGGCCACCTTTACCCCAGCAAATGCTACTGTGGCTGCTTTCCCTGTGTTGGTGTTGAGCAGCTCTGCCTGAGCACTGGGGCCACTGCTTGGGACTTGGAGGACACAGCGAAGGCAGCAGCTTTGTGGATCTCCAAATCTGAACTAAAGCTGAAGAGCAGAGCTGAGCAGTTTCCCAAAGGTGTGTGTGACATGTTAGGCCAGTCATGCTCCTTCACCCCCTTCCCCTTCCTTTCCATGTTACACGTCCTGTGTGGTTTCTGATACCATTTTTGCTGTCAGCAGTGAGAAGACACATCCCAGTGTGGGGGGATTTCCAGCTGGGGAGGCACGGGAAGCACGAGGTAAGTGAGCTTGGAGAGATCTCAGGGAGCTGGGAGAAATGTAAATTAACTTCAATGCTAATTTGCTGGCAACATTCGTGGTTGTCAGTCACTGGTCTGATTGAAGACAGATCCTGTCAGAAACATGTCCATGTGGTCTGGTTGGCCAAGACACAGGGTTTTTAATTCATTAGTGCATGATCTCTTGATTAAAACGTTGACATGGTTTGTAACTAGCAGAGGTCCTAAAGGAGCAGATCTAAAGCCTGTTGAAGTGTACCTAAGTCTTTAATTGACTGCAGTAGGCTCTGAATCAAACCTGGAAGGAACTGTTAATTTGGAACCCTCTAAAGGGGCAGTGTAAGGGCTGTGCTGGTAAAATAGAGGTTGGACAAGGTGATGGGCTGATAAATCCCCAAGGAGAAGAGGTTCAGTTGCAGTGATCTCCACTGCTTTGTTAAAAGGATTCAAGCCAGCAAAATGATCTTAATCCAGGAAACTTTGTGTAATCCTGTAAGTGGGTTAAACTTGTAGGGTGGCAAAGATTCATCCCATTAAACTTGGGGACTTATCTATGGTATCTGAGGTAGAGTGTCATTGCCCTCAGCAGTGGAGAGAGAGAGGAATGGCCAGAGGATGATCTGGATTTCTCTGATCTCACTGCTCTGGTAGCTGCCTTTCCTCTCCCTTTGGACAAAGAGAGGGCTGAGGGAGGTGCCTGCTGTTTGATGGGAACACTCTGGATCCACAGCATGAGGACTGGAAACCAGAAAGAACCTGAGAAATACTGTGGACATCCCTGTCAGTAGGAATTCTAGTGCCTTGCTGCGGTTAAAAGGGCTGAGGTACCCTTGGGGATTGTTACAAGACAAGGTCTGATAAATTCATGGAAGGGATTATATGACAAAGCAGCAGAACTCTTAGGGATAGGAAAGCCTACTTAATGTGGTGGTATCTCCAGGGGGTTTGAAAAGAGATCACTCTTTCTTTGTACCATATTTATATACATTCAGTGACCAGTGGGTGCATCTGTTCATCTTTGATATCAGGAAAGAAGAGTTTTCTCCAGTAACGAGTAATTTGGTTTCTGGGATTTTGAGGAAGCTCTTCCAGTCTCTGTAGCCCTGGAAGTTGCAGGATGGCAGAGGCAGGGACCTCACTTCAGACCTTCTGGTGGCATCACATTCCCTCTGATGCCCAACAGTTGCCCAGGGTCTTGAAACCCGGAGTCAAGAGGGAATTTTCCACCCAGATTGCTTTGGTGAGGGCTCCAGGGGATTACTTGGTAGTTGTGGCAATTTTTTTTTTTTTCTTATTGTTTTCACCTTTGCTTTGCCCATCTAAACAACAAGATCCTCCTCCTGTGCTGCCCCAGGAGCCGTGTTTGAATTCCCTCCGTGTGTTCGTGGGCTCTGAGGAGGAGCCACACGATTTCTGCCAGACTTTCACGTGAGAGATAGGAAAGGAGACGTAAGGGTGTGATGGTAAATAAGAGCTGATTTGCAGGGGAAATGGAGTGCAGGCCTAGGGAGAGACAGACACAGCTCATACCGCTGGAATGTAGCTGCTGATGGACTGCTTACGTTTAAAAGGCGACGGGCTGAGCCCAGATGTTTGAGAACTTCATCATGGCTCGAAGCTGGCACAGCAATGAAAGGGCTCTTGTTTGGAAACAGTTGCTCTGAGGTTTGAAAAGAGGCCTTTAACATGAGCTGCACCGTCTGGCACTGAAATCTGCTGGTTCTGGGAGGATGGGAGGATGGAGAGCTGCTGTCCTTCGTGAGGGACAGGTCTCCACCTTGCCTCTGTCCCCATCCAGCATCAAGAGGGGTGCATGTTCTCCTGGCTGGTGGAGCACAGCCATGCTGCTGTGGCTGCAACACAGCACCTGGAGTGCTGCAGGAGGTGACAAAGGGGTGGCAATGGTCCCCACAGGGAGGAGAAGGGATGCAGTTCATGGAGAGGGTGGAATCCCCTGTGTTTGTCAAAGGCACCCCTAGCTCCAGGCAACCATGTGACAGACATGAGGGATAGGAGAGCCTGTAGCCATCCCATTTATGTCCCCTGCCCATCATTGGGTCCAAGCCAGATCCAGAAACATCTAATGACCTGACATTGTTCATATGGGAGGCTGAAAGCACTAAAAATTGCACTGAGCTGCCAGCTGGGAGCTGGGGCTTCTTTCTGGGGCCATAAGATGACAATGTCCTTACAGCCCTGGGAACCTGATGTTACCTCGTGCTGCTGTTTCATATCCATTTTATTTTTTGAGGTGAGCAAGCTGAAGCAGTTGCATCAACACACTGAAGGAGCAGACAAATACTGCTATTTCCTATGGAGTAATTCCTCATAAATGGTCCCTTGTATGCCAGCGAAGGAGCTCCCTTGGTGATACTGCAGTAGAACTGCGAGTCAGGCTCAGGAATTCGGTGGCAGAAGAGTCAGACCTACTGATTTCATGTGGCAGAGCTGCTGCTGTGGCCAGCAAGCTCCAGCCTGAACTTGCAGCCTCACTGCTGTGAGTGGCAATATTCCCATCGCCTTTCAGGGACAGCGCTTTGCCCCCACGCTTTCTAATGTGCAGCTGGACCTTTCCCAGTGATCCCATTAAGGCTCTTCAGGGAACTGCGGGGAAATTATGTTAAGAAGATAATTATAGGGGAGCCTGGATAAAAAGGCAGGTCAAGAACAATTTGAAGAGTTGGGGAATGACTTCAGTCAGCTGAAGAGGTGTCATGAGGTCTCTATTCTCTCCAGGATGTTTTCTCACTGCCTCGGATGAAACTTTAGCTGCAGCTTTGTAGATGCTTCTCTGTTTTTCAGTATTTCCCTGGCACAGAAACCTCTCCTTGCTGTATGTATACCAGGTACTGGCAGAGCTGGAGTTAGCTGAGAACAGTTGGATTATAGGATTTAGAGACAGATGGGACCTTTTCCATTCTATTTTTTATGATTAGCTCACAACATAACATGTGAGGCAGTCACGTATTTCATATTCACACAACAAAATTATGCATCTCGTATGAAATAGCTCTCGCTCCCTGCTCTGAAATCGAGTATGAATTTCCATCTGGAATATATAATGTGGTTTCCATATGTACAAACAGAGACTTGTTACAAGCATCAAAGCAGAGAGGACGTTTTGGATGATAATGTGCAGTGGAAGTGTCTGCCCAGTGAATGCATGAGAGGTGTCATTTGATTCACAAATCCTGGGACAGGGACTGAGCTCAGGGGTGGGCTTTGAGCCCAGAGAGCCTCTGGTCTTCTGGTTAAGGACGCTGAATCTAAGACCTCCAGTGCTGGAGTGGGCTGCAGCGTCTGAAGTCCAGGCTTTACGAACAAGAGGCAGAACCAGCTTTTCAATCTGGAAAATGCTCGGTGTCTGGTTTTCCAAGACTCAGCTCAGGTGGGTGCTGAGCAGCTGCCTGTGTGTAGGTGGTGAGTGTGTTCATGCTCCAGTGTCACCCTCCTGTGTGGTGCTTCATCCCCACCCTGGGCCAGCCCACCCTGAGTGCCTGCAATGAGCTGCTGTGTGTTGGTGCTGTGGGACAGTTTTGGGCACATCTCCTGGTTGCCAGCCCTGATGTTTGGTGTTGTGGTGGGGTGACCCTGGCTGGACACCAGTTACCAACCAAATCTGCTCCATCCCTCCTCTCCTCAGCTGGGCAGGGGAGAGAAATTAAAACCAAAGCCTTGTGGGCTGGGATGAGGGCAGGGAGAGATCACTCAGCAACTGCTGTCACGGGCAAACCAGACTTGACTCGGAGGAAATTAATTTAATTTGTTAGCAATTAAATAAGATTAGGATAATGAGAAATAAACCCAAAACTAAAAAACCCCTTAGCCCCACCTCTCCCTTCTTCCTAGGCTCAAATTCAGTCCTGAATTCTCTCATTCCTTCAGGAACAGGCTGCTCCAGCATGGGTCCCCCCCAGGATCACAAGTCCTGCCAGCAAACCCACTCCCACATGGGCTTCCCACGGGGACACAGCTTTCCTTGGGCATCCTTGCTCTGGTGTGGGGTCCTCCCCAGGCTGCAGGTGGATCTCTGCTCCCTGAGGACCCCCATGGGCTGCAGGGACACAGCTGCCTCACTGTGGGCTGCACCACGGGCAGGGGAATCCCAGCTCCCACTCCTTGGAGGAATTGACAATTTCACATCATTAGGTAGTTTTGAATCTGGTTTGGACCTAATGATGGGCAAGGGACATAAATGGAATGGCTACAGGCTCTCCATGACAGACTTCATGGTTGCCTGGAGTTAGGGGTGCCAGAGCTTTGGACAAACACAGGGGATTCCACCCTCTCCATGAGCTACATCCCTTCTCCTCCCTATGGGACCGTTGTCACCCCTTTGTCACCTCCTGCAGCACTCCAGGTGCTGTGCTCCAGCCACACCTCCTGCCCTTCCTTCTCACTGCCCTGGGTGTCTGCAGGGCTGTTTCTCCCACACATTTTCACTCCAGCTGCAACTCTGCAGGATTTTTTGCCCCTTCAGAAATCTGTTATGCCAGAAGTGCTACCACTGTCACTGATGGGCCCAGCCTTGGCCAGCAGCAGGTCTGGCATTGGCTCTGCTGGACATGGGGGAAGCTTCTGGCAGATTCTCACAGAAGCCACCCTTGTAGCCCCCAGTACCAAATCCTTTCTAGGCAAACCCAACAGAGGCACCTCAGTGTGACTGTGCTGAGGCTGTGGAGAGTTTCTGCTGCTCTTGCCTCCAAACCAGACAGACAGTCTGTCCCTGCTACAAGCCAAAGGTGCCCCACTGCTAATTTACCATCTTAGTTTCTGCTTAGTTTCCATTACACATAGAAATATCATAGGTTTTTTCCTTTTTTTTTTCCTTTTTTTTTTTTTTCTTTTTTTTTTAAACTTATCATATCCTCAAAGCCTGTCTCTGAAGGGTGAATGGATTATTTATTGCACGGCACAGTTTTGTGAGGATCTGTGGAAATGGCATCTGGTCTCCAAATGGAGACCACCTCCCCCCTCCAGGTCCTTAAGAGAACATGACAGTAATTGAGCAATAATAAAACGTTTCAGGAAGAGTGTCGGAAAGTTCAGAGTGCTGTGGGGGAGCTGTAAATCTGGGCTGAATTTGGCTTGAGGAAGAAACCCCGTTATAAACTTATTAGCTGCTGACACTGTGCTTCTCTCACCTTGCCCAAGATGTAAAGCTCACCTCAACACCGTCACGCTGCCTTTCACTGGCACCTGACTCAAGGTGCTGCTGTCCCAGGCACTGCTCTGCCCCCGGGGAGAGCAGTAGCAGAGATCAAGCACATGCTCTGCTGAGTGTGATGGGCTCTGGCCAGACCTCTCTGTGTGTTTTTCCTGCTGGGACAAACCTTCTTCCCATCGAGCTGGAGTTTGGGTTGCTCATTCCTGCAACAAGAGCCTCATCCAAACCTTTAGAGGTGCAGTCTGTGCATCTCCCTTTTGGGGTAATTTGCCTTAAGAAAATATTGAAGCCTTGGCTTCAGTTTTCTTCAAATCAGCTTTTGGGTGCCTCAAAGGAGACTTTTATGTGTCTTCAGAGTCCTGTGATCATTGCTTGTGTTGTTTCTAATTTGTGTCTCTCAGAAAAGATTGCCCTTTTCCTGTCCTCCTCTGAATGATGGATGGGTTTAGAAATAAATCCAGAGTTTCGAATTCCAAGCTGGGAATCTTTTAACACTGGAAAGCTGTTTCTGACATGTTAAATTCTACTCTTAGGCTGCAGTAAGTTGCCTCCAGCTTTCAACCTAGAATCAGACGACTTGCCTAAGGAAATTCCACGGGCTGTTGCTACAAACAGTGGTGGGAAATGGGCCTTTCCAAATGGTGATTGGTTTTGGACATGCATGAAGGTGCATTTCCATGGCTGGCAGAGGTGTCTGGGTGATGACTTTGTGTCACTCTGAGATCATGAATTAATACTGTTGCTTAAAAATTATTTCTGACATGGTTGAGGATCATCATCAGCCAAGGGTTTTGTCTTGACTGATTTTTGGCATCAGTTGTGCAGTCATTTCTTGATTCATGTGATGGGCAGCTTGTGGTGGCCCCTGGTCAGAGTAGTTTTGTCAGCAGGTAAAACAGCTGATAAAATTTTGTGATCTGTCCAACCCATGGTCCTACCAAGGACTGAAAATGGACCTTCTTGGCAATAGAAGGAAAAGAATACGGTTCATCCCTTCCAAACTGGTACTTGGGTATCCTGCATTCAACCAAAATAACGAAAAGACACGTAAGGAGTCTAAAAATACTGCTCTGACTGAAAAATCTTCTCTTCATCTGGCTTTGTGAATCTTGTGAACTCTTGTTTCTCCAGTCAGTGGTTACAAAATACAGCTAAGTGTCTTTTTTGGGGAGAATTGTGGAGGGACCACGTATTTAATTAATAGTGGTTGCGTATGTCTAAATAAATTCCTGCAAAAAGTGACATTTTTAAGGAGATCTCGTGATAAAATTGCTCTGGAGGCAAAGTTAGGGTTTCCCAGTATCACATTTAATTAACTTAGTCTGACTTTTATAGGGCTTTGTGTTATGCATTTCCTTCTTCAGTAAACAAATGGCAGAAAATCAAAGCAGAGCAACTGCCAATGAACAGTAAATTTAATTGAAAAATAATGAGTTGCCATGGGGTGCCGTGGGGCTCTGCAAAGATAACGTTATTTATCTTGGAAAAGTTCCACTTGCATTTGTCACGACGTGATGTATGTATTAGTGGAGCAAAAGGAAAAAATACAACATGAGATAGGAAAGGGCTCAGGCCGGATTCCTCATCCTGAGTTTGGGGCTGGGGCTTGGAGGAGTGAAAAAACCTGATTTCCTGCAGCTCAGTACGATTTCCATGCGATGCATCATTAAAGTGAGCCGTGGTGTCAGGAAGAGAAGTGACTGGAATTCGTAAGGTCCGGACGAGCAGGAAGGAAGATGAGCATCGATATCACAGGAGGGGAGAAACATGTGAAGCGATCTCACTTCCCATGGTGAAACAAAAGGCTGGATCTGAACGTTCCCCCCTGCTTTTCCCATCTATTTCAAGGGAAATGGAGTGTCTGGAGAACAGCAGAGCGAGCCCTTGGATGAAGGTGCTGAATTAAGGCAGCAGAGAGATGTCTTAATCTTGGGTAAAAATGATACACTTGTATCCCTGGGTTTGTTCCTCTTTGTGAAACACTTGGAGTTCAGCCTGATGGAATAACTGGGCTGTGAGCAGCGAGAACAGTTGGAAGTCGTTCACTGACGGTGGAGTTGTGGAGTTACTCTGGATTTTCAGTGGAGAAGCAGATCCCAAGCCCAGGGTGCCTGTGGGCAAAGATGGTGTGCTGGGCACCCCAGCCCTCCCACCGAGCTGTGCCCTGTGGATGATCCCTCAGTCCCCCTGCACACCTTGCTTGGCTCGCACACCCATGAAATGGGATGTGGAGCAGCCCCATTTTTGCACCATCTGGTTTCCAAGCCCATCGTTTCCCAGCAGCTCCCACTCTGTGGCAGAACCCACCTTATTTACAGCCTTCACATTTGGAGGGCTCAACAGAGCCCAAATTTGGCTGACATTTGCAGGTTCCTGCTTTTCATTTCGGCCCATTCTTGCTTTATTTTTAGCTGTTATAAAATGACACATGTTTCCGTCTTTTAGGTAATGAGATGCTTTCCACTTAATTCAATCACTAGTTAATTTGATCCTCTATTTAATTTGTTCCAAACGTCTGGAAGCAAAGTTCTGTATCTTAAGTATATGTATATATTACATATATAGCTTCCACCCTTTGCTCTGATCATTCTCCTTGCTCTAAACAAGCCTTATAATTCAATCTGGGGCTATTGAAACTTGCCATTTAATTAATAAGAGAAGCCCAAATCGAGGCAAGATAGAAAGAAAAGAAAAGGTTTAAGGAATGAATCCTGGTCGTAAAAGATGACTATGATTGAAAGTTGCATCATGGAGTACCTGCTGTTGGCTAATAACTCTGCTATGGGCTATCAAATCCGTGAGGGTGAATTGATGGGAGCAGAATCTCTAGGAAAATGTTAGGAATAAATGTGAACAGCCCCTTGGTGGAACAAGATTCAAGGCTCACTGTGATATAATGGAACATAAACCCAAAAAATGTGGTGTAGCAAAGTTTCATCTGTCACCCCAAGGCCTTTGGAGCTTGGAAATCAGATGGTGAGGGAATAACACTGCTGCAGCCTGTGCCAAATCCGTGATGTCTCCAGTGCTGTCAGGAGCACCCACCAGCACTCCATAAAGCTTTCACTTCCATCCCCAACAGATCCCTGAAAAACCCTCACCCACCTGGTGTAATCAAACACTCACCTCGGAGCTCGGCCTTGGGGCTGACCTTTCTGGCTCTGGAATCAACAGATCAGCCCATGTGAGTGTCACATCCAGCTGGGATTTGGGACTGGATCTGCTCTCAGCTGGCAGAGCTGTGTGGGTGTGTGCAGGAGGAGGTGCACAGCCCGGCTCCTCGGCCACAAGATGAGCAGTTTTAGAAAACACTTCCCAGTCCTCTGCTCCTGCAATCACCTGGTGGGGTGTGCAAAGGCCAGGGAGATGGGACATGATGGGAACCTGGGGCTTTCCAGCCAGGTGGGTTTGTGCCATAGGGTGGATTTTCCCACCTCCCAGTCGGAGCAGCGGCACAGAGCAGGGTTGCAAGGATCCTGTCGATGGATCCCCACGTCATTCTGCCAGGAAGCTGCCACAAATCCTTCCATGCAACTCCCTTATTTCCAGCCTGTGCCTGGATGTGTCCTTGGCTTGTGTTTCCCAGTCTGAGCAGTCACAAGTGTCGGGATGGCCCTGTGAGGTGCCAGCTCTCAGAGCACGAGGGATGGAGGAGGCAGTGCCCCTGTGAGGGGAACCAGGGAACCCAGAATTCGGTTATTTCCCTTTGGGAGGTGAAGGCAAGTGAAAGCCAAGCCAGCCCAGCAGCTCCACAAGTACCAGGAGTTGTGCTGCTTGCCCAGCACGTGTTCCCTCTCCCTCTCTCTGCTGTAAGACCATGAGTGGGCTCTTCTCTAAAGAGGAGGTTGTGTGAGGTCTGTTTGGGGTTTTCAAGGCTGGAACAGACCCGTGGGTATGGCTGTAGAGGGGTTGCTCAGCCAGGTGCTGCTGCTGCTAAAAATGTTTTGCCACACGCAGCTTTGGGTGGTTTCCCTCTGCCCTTGGTCTTGCCCTGCTGTGGGTGGCAGTTCCCACAGTGCAGGAGCACCTGCAGCAGGGCAGGGAGGTGTGGGTTGATTCAGGGATGACTGCAATCTCAGCACAGGGGGAACTGGAGGTTGCAAGCAACAGAGAGAAACCACCCAAAAGCCAAGGGGAGAAGTGGGGAAGTAACAAACCCACGATCTGTTTAGCGAGCAGTGAGCCGAGGTTGGCTGGGATTCAGTTCCCCCACGAGATGGAGACAGCGCTGCTGGTTTCAGTTACTTCCCAACTGTGGTGCAGGAACAATTTGTCTTAATAAATTGCGAGGAATAATGCAACAGGACAGAGCTCTTGAGAGGGCGTGAGGGTTTTTATGGGAACCATGGGATGAATATTAACAAACAGATCATGTTGTTATTGCTTACTGTTGGTTCGTGACCTGAGCTCCTCTGTGGCCTGTGTGACACAGCTCTGAGCTGATGCCCTCTGATCTCCACGGACCAGTTTGTTTTATGGTGTCTCTGGTTCCTGTGATGGGGATCTGTTGCTGTGCTGCTGTGTGGAGGTGAGCTGAGCCCTCCCTCTCACCCAGGGCAGCACGAGCATCAGCGTAAAGAAACTCCTAACAGGGGCAAGGGGCTTTTTAACTCCTTCACAGAAATGAAATCAGCATTTATGCTGCTTTCAGCCCTGTTTCTTCTTCCCTGAAGTAAAATGCTTCAGCCTTCCTCCTGTGCCACAGTCCCCATGGATGGGATGGTAGCTTCAGGACAACTCAGGATGCCCTTGGAAGGACAATCTCAAGAGCAGAGACCATTGTGGCAGGGGAAGAGGGAATGGCTTCAAACTGACGGAAAGTAGATTTAGAGATATGAGAAAGAAATTCTACCCTGTGAGGGCGGTGAGGCCCTGGCACAGGTTGCCCAGAGAAGCTGTGGCTGCCCCATCCCTGGAAGTGTCCAAGGCCAGGTTGGACGGGGCTTGGAGCAACCTGGGCTGGTGGAAGGTGTCCCTGCCCATGGCAGGGGGTGGAACTAGTAGATCTTTCAAGTCCCTTCCAATCCAAACCATTTTGTGATAATTCCTGCCTCTGCCATTGCTCTCTCTCCTCTCTGGTCGTGGTCACATCCCTTCACCAGTGTGATGTGGGGCTGTGTTTTGGTGTGCCACACACAGACAAGCCCAGGGAGGTTTTTTCTGGATACTGTAATGCAGCTGGAGGGAGACTGGGCTTTGCTGCATGCTTTGCATGGTGCACTTCAATATAACTGGTAAATGGAGAAGCATAAGAGGATCAGTGTCAAAGATTGCCAGAGGTGAAGGGGAATGTGCTGAGAGACACATGGGGACACCAGCACTTTGGGGCCTTTATTTGCTGCACTGTCTGGCTGCAGTACTGACCAGCTCCCTCTCATTCTGGCCTGGTTTTATCCCAATTTCAGTAATTTTTGGTTTTATTTTTACAAACATGTGCTGTGTTCCCAAAGCAGCACAAAGGAGCTGCCACTCTGCTGAGCTGCTCGTGCAGCTGCTGTTGCTGTGGTGTCATGGACCTCGGGAGATTGGACACCCCACTGTGGTCCAGGGCCTCAACTGTGGTCCAGGGCCTCATCCTGCATCCACCATCACCCCGTGGGACCACCCACTGTAAATGCAGTAAGTGCAGGAAGAGACCCTTAAAGAGTCTTTGCTCATCTCTCCTGTGCTCCAGACCTACCTCATCTCCTTTCACCTGCATCTAAATCTCCCTGCTCTTCCCACCCCGATGGAAAGCAAACCTAATAGAAAAAGCAGTGCTAATGATCACGACCCCACCACTATTTTATTTCCAATTGGCAGCTCATGCAAGCAGCCCTATTTTCTGTTCTAATAGGAAACTTTATGATGTACCAAATTGCCCTGTAATAGCCTGTGCTGAGTTGCCTCCTGAAAGGTAAACGAGTTTGAATTTTTATGATCAGTTATTATTACTTTTTTTTTTTGCCTATTCCATAAAAAAAGAGGAGGGGGATGGCATTAAAGGGACCCTCAGTTGCAAACTGGAGCCACTGGGAGCCAGGTGGTGCCTCTGTGGGTGTGGGGCAGTGCTGCTCTCAGCTGCCTGGTCGGGTCTGGTGGCTGTGTCCCCTTGTCGTGCTGGCTGTCACCCCCCGGTGCACAGACCTGCTCCACCTGAGCACTCACCTGGATGCTGAGGAGTGGAAGAAACAGTTCGTCAGGCCCAAAAGGGAGGGTTTGGGGGGTACCAAAGCCCAGGCGTTACTCTGCACGTTATGGAGTGCCATCTCCTGGCTTGATAGGAATTAACTGGGACTCCCGCGGCTCGGTGCCATCCCTAGGGAGCCCGGGCAGCTGCTCCTGCTGCCTTTAGGCTGGTGTCCAGCTCAGGAAATTATCCAGAGGGGCCGGCAGCAGCAGGATATGGGAGCCTTAATCCAGAGCTGCTCTCCTGTGCTGGGTGGGGAGAGCTCATTTCCCACTAATGGCTTTGTGTTAATTAGGGTCGCTGAGCCCTCGCACAACCCGGGTTGGGAAGTCCCGTTAGCATTTCCCACCGTGTTTTGCGGTGGAGAAACAGCAGGGAGGTGTGGCATGGGATCCAGGGAGGGATTAGGCAGGAAACATTCCAGGGGCATCAGGACATGCACTTCATTTTAGCTGAAACTGTGTGCCTAAATATCTTTCTGGTTCTGCATGAAGGTGACTGCAAAGACCACACTTTGATATTCTTGGTGTCTGTTGGTGGCTGTCTATTTGTGAAAATTTGTGATTTGGGGTTTTTGGTGGCTGGGCTTGGCTGGTGAACTGGAGACTCAGAAGAACTGGAGCAGGAAAGGTCAAGTCCTATCTGGTGGCAGTTTGTCCTGTCCCCTGGTTAAGGTAAAGGCTGATCCTCACTGAGGAGCTGATGTCCCATGTTGGCCTTTTAGCCAGGTACTTCTCATGACTGTCTGTAGCCATCACACTTCCCTCAGTTGATGGTAACTCTAATAAACCTGACTGCAGAATAAGGAACAATTTATTAAAAAAAAAAAACCAAAAAAAACCCCCACAACTTGGTTGAGTGAATGTACTTTTCAATTTTTTCATTGTGCATATTTTTTCAGTAACTAAAAATTGTTTGAAAAATCTGCAAGATCTCTCACTAAGTAGTTCAACAGAAAAAAGGAGATCTGCAATGGTGAGAAAAAAAGCAATGATTTTGTGAAAAAAAAAACCCCGATCATACACTTTTCACTGAAATGCTTGGTAAAATCCTGTGACTAAAAATACTGTACAGAATATTGCAGCAGCGTTTTATCTTTGGTTGAACAAATGGCATTTAAATATGTCTAATACTGAAAGCTGTGCTTAAAAGGTTGACCATAAGGATGTGATTTTGGTGATGATCGTTTTGCCTGGTAACACAACTCCAGAGCAGGGCAGCCCCCCTGGACCTGCTGCTCTGCTCACTCCCCCTCTTGCCTGTGCATCCATGAGAGCAGCAAGCTCCAGGAAAGCTCTCCAATCCTTTGAATAAAGGGGGTTAATGGAGCTGTATATGTATTTATAGTAACTTCTGTTGCTTGCCTGTCTCACTAGACTGTCACTGCTGTCTAACAGCAAGCTAGATTCCTGGTGCACCTCGTGGCATGGGTGCCAGACAGGTTGGGTGCCCGTTTTTTACTGGGCTCTGGTTTTGGTGGGACAGTCACTGCCTGAGCTATAGTGGGAGGGGGGGGCTGGTGAATTGAGTGCAGGGTGGGCTAGAAATTGGAGCCTGGGGGTGTTCAGAAGGTCTCTGAGAGGTGACTAAGAACAGCCAGCACTGGTTCCCAAGGGTCCCACCTCTGCTCAGAAAGCTTTTGGGGTGGCCAGTTGGAAGGTGACAAGCTCCTTCTGCCCATCCATCTGCCTGACTAATCCCAAATTAGCTCATGGAAACCAGTTCTCCCTGGAGAAGCTGACAATCCTTTTCAGTATGTCTGGTTTGAAAATTCCTGCCCTGACTGAGTCCAGAAGCCCCAATCTGCCTGACTCACCTCTGTGGTTTTGGGAGACATGGGCATTCTCCTTCACCTTCTTCAGAGGAGCCAAGGGGTGCTCTCTTCCTCCAGGGAGACCAGAGGAATCTCACTGCAGGAAGAAATAAAAAGCAGATCCTTGGACTTTTAAAATTTAGTGCTGGGAGTGATGAAAGAAAGGGCAGTCATTCTCTTGGATTCACTTACTGTCCAACTTTCGGAGACAAGATTACTCACTCCTTCCCCGCGGAGAGGGCAGAAATGAACATCAGGTGCTCTGACATGATTTAGGCAATTACCCACCCCAGCCTGGCTGTGTAACACCAGTGAACATCCTTTTGCAGTGATAGTTATGCAGTTCCTAAGACAGATCTCCTGGCAGGGAGCCGGAGTGGCCGAAAGCAGATCGGGCTGAGCGGAGCCCTCCGTGCTCAGCGGTGACTTTGCTCACTCTTAAACTCATCTCTTGCCTTTTAGCCCTTTTCACCTACCAACACCCCGCTTTGGTTGCTGTTAAAACTGTCTGTTTATTATATGTGGGTGAAATCTGGTCATGCTGGACTGTTTATTAGTCCAAAACTGAAGTCAGGCAGGTTGGATTTCTTTCCCGAGTGCTTTTATAATATTTGTGTTAGCTGGGCAGCTAAGTGCTGTCAGATGTAGCGGCAATGGAGCTTGCTGCTGTTGAAATTTTTATGGTTTCATGCATTTTACAGCATCACCTGTCAGACTCCAGCAATCATGATGTCACCTGTAGTGGAATATATAAATTTGAGCAGAGCAGACTGGAGCTAAGGGAGTTCTTCAGCAATCTGGGCTCCTTTCTCCCCTCCTCCTCTGGAGGGGAGGCTGGGAGGTCTTAAGACACGGGGAAAGAAAAGGAGCAGACCTGTGCTCCCCCGGGCTTTGCCCCAGCAGTTGTGCATGATCTGGGCAGAATCTCTGCCTTCTCTCTGGCTGTGGTTTCCATACTGCCTCTTTGTTCTGCTGCCTGTGTCTCCAGGGACGGGGGCTCCTGCATTCATCCCCAGACCTGGGGAAGCCTCGGTTGTCACGGGGGAGTCTCCAGTGGTTGTGCTTTGGGCTGGTACCCCGTGTGTGGGATAGACAAGCTGGGCTGGAAGGGAAGGATGGAAGGAAGGGTGGCTTTACCAGGAGAGTGTTTTAGGCATTTATGAAGGGAGTGATGGGACAGCACTAGTTCTGTGTGAATAAGCACATGGGGGTACCCTCTGCCTGGTGTACACACGGTCTCACCATGCCCAGCTCTCTCCTCCCAGGACTGGCTTTGCTCTAAGCCAAATTTTAGTGCTTTTGCAGCTTGGATTTACAATTTACAGCAACAGCACTAAGAGAGAGAGTCTGCAAAGGGCCTCAGGGAGCACGAAGGCTTGTTGGATGTGAGTTGTCAAAGCCCATGGAAGTTGGGAGGACATGCTCTGCTCGTGGTGTTGGCTACTGGGGTGGGTGTGACTCAGTGTGTTGTGTGGTTGTATCCTCAGATTGCCTGTGGTCCTCATGCTGCACCAAAAGAGAGGTTCAGACATGTATAGAAAGGTCAAACGGCAGCTCTGCTCTGTGTTCTCAGGAGTAGGAACATGATTGTGTTTTATCCTGGTTCTCCTTGCTCAGTATAGTCTTGTCCCTGCAAACTCTCCCTTAATTAAGCATCAAACAAGCATTAGGTTGATATTCCACGTGGCTTAGTGACCCCAAAAGAAGACATGGAGCCCTGCTGCTGAGCTGTAAACCCTCAGTGAAAGTGGCTTAAGAACACACTGACCTGGTTTGAGGAGCTCTGTAACCGATACACATCTTAGGGTATCGTTGGGCCTCAATAAATCTGTTTCCAATAATCGCTATTTACTGAGGTTTCACAGCTATGCCAGGGGTACGTATCTGTTACCTTGTGGTCCAACCTCAGTAAATGTGTTCTTAATAATCAATTGGTACTTCAATAATAAACAATAATTGCTTTATTAAATATGAATTTGAACATGGTCTGCATTTCAGTCGTACTGAAATCACTGTCTATTTTTATTTTTTTTTTTTTTTTTTTTACTCTGAAGGAGCTTTTACCGACCAAATATTGGTACTGGTGTGTGCCAAATGTTACTTCTCCTTATAGAGCATCACTGGCTCTGCCTGATTTATAACTTGTGACAATATTTCAGTGCTTTGTTTCTACCCCAGCCTAAGCTGTCTATCAGTTGCTTCCAAGCAATCTTCCTAGGAGGAATGCTGCAGTCTTTCTTATGGATCATTAACTGGAAATGAACTTGGGGGCCTTTGGATGTGAACACGCTGCCATACAACCTAGCAGGCCAACACTTTTAGTTGACAGTACAAGTTATAGAGGCGCAGGACTCTAATCTTTTACAGAAAACCCGATAATTGAAGAGGGAAGTTGATTTCTTGTAGTGCCATTGAGGAAGCTTTATTGTTTTGAGGGCCTGTGTCTCGACTCAGTCCTTCAGAGCCCAGGGCTCAGATGTCCCAGCTCAGCTGTCACTGAGTGCCCTCCCTGTGGTGTCCAGAGTGCTGCAGGAATGCCCTTTGCCTCCCTGGCCACACCACATTGCTCCTAAACTGCAGTGCTCTGTGGAGAAGGGAGCTTTTGGCTTTGAAGTATGAGGAGGTTTGTCTCCTTCCCATCAGTATCTAAGGCAAGTTTTCTTTCCAGGGCTGGTTCAGGATTCTGCAGAGCATGGCTGAGTGTGGGGATGTGTCTCTGGACTTCAATAGGCCAGTCCTGGACAGGAGGTGAGGAACACAGGTGATATCCATGATTCACATCACTCTATCCAAACACCCAATATGTTCATCTTGAATCTTTAATCCTATTTGTGAGTTTTGCAAAGTTTTGTACCGTCATGCTTGGAAATATCCTTCACTCCCACAGCACAGCTGCTGGTTGTTCCTGTACCTGCATGGGAGAGAAATGGGAACTGCTCCCTCAGCACCTTCCACTGTGATTTCACTTGAGGAAAGCTTTGAATGCCATCCCCATCCCCGCTGTCTGCAGTGGGACTGTCTGCAGCGGTTAGTGGCTCTGGGGTGGGATGAGTATTTATCCCCCACTTTGCCAACCCCTCCCTGGGGGGAGGGAGGAAGCTGCTGGTGCACCCCTGTGGCTGCCAGACCCCTCTGAGCAACGAGAACCGTGTGTGTGTGTGTCTGTTCCTCGCGTATGTCGAATGTCACATCGCATTAGGGCACATCAAGCCATAGCGGGTGCAGAGTTCGATGCCTTTAATTAGTCCAGTCAAAGGCAGGAATTCCCTTCTGCTGGGTGAGTCTGCTGCCATGACAAGAAGATTAGTGACCTCAGCTTGTGATCGTCGAGCTCGGAGTTTTCCACCCCACTTTAAGTCATTTGTAATTTTCTGTTTTCCTGACGCTACTGGTTTTGAGGGGCCGGTTTTGGTTCTGGGAGGGCAGGGGGTCAAAGCTTTTCGGTGAGTGGCAGAGAGCCCTGTCCCCAGTGCCTGTGTGGACAAATCAGCTCACTCCTGGACTGCCTCTGGACTAGACATTTGTTTGTGTGATCCTAACAGGGAGCCTAGGAGTGCCCCAGGACCTCTCTGGGGAATGCTGGTGCTGATGGTGGTGTCTGGTGGACATCAACTGGCCTGTGGTATTGAGAGGTACAATATTGAACCCACTGAGAGCAGAAATCGTAGAATCGTGGAATGGTTTGGGTTGGAAGGGACCTTAAAGCTCACCTCATTCCAACCTCCTGCCACGAGCAGGGACACCTTCCACTGGACCAGGTTGCTCCATGCCCTGTCCAACCAGTTTTGAACCTGGGAGGAGATGTGTCACCATCCTTCAGCTGCTGCAGGAGGGTTGCTTTCTCGTAAACCACTGGTGGGTGGTTGTGTTTGAGCAGTCCCATGTTATTTGCCTCTGCTCCTGGTCAATCATGTTCAACCACCTCTCCATCCTCAGGGTTATGAACATCTGTGGGTAGAGCTAAGCTCCATCCAGAGACCCACTGAGAGCTGCTCTGGGCTCCTGTTGCCTGGCAGCTGGTATGGCTGTGGTGAATGTGGATAAAGTCCTGAATACCTGTGCTGTGATTTGAAAGGTCTAAAGTGTCCACTTCTAGGATGGAATTGAAAATCCTCACCCTGTGGGTCTTTCTAGTTTATTTTTTCTTGTGAATGCTAAGATTTTTTATGGCACTGTATGTCACCCCATTACTGAAGCTGATGTGATAGAGGGGAAATAGCTTAATTCCATATTTTGTCTCCTTTTCCTATCCTTTTGGATTAAGCCAAGCTCTATAGGAGCTGGGGTGTATTGTTTCTTTGTCAGAGCTGTAGAAAGGCTTTTGTGTCTGACTGCTTGTCCGTTTTCTCAGCTGAGGACAATATTCCTCCCTTGACTCCTTGATATCCTGAGATTTTCTCTTGCCACAGCAAAACTATTAAACTTTTGACTTAAATGGACCTTTGGTTGGGTGACTTAATGCTACCTTCTCTGAAAAACATGTTATAGTCTTGAAAGCAACTCCACAATATCTCACGGGTCTACATGGACGCAGATCAAAGGTCCAGTGAGCAAAGTGTGTTCCTGACATCTGTAAATAAGAATAAGTTGTTTGGGAGTACACTAAATACTGTGGAAGTACATGAGAACTAGAGTTGCTTGGGGTATTGTTGAATTAACTGCAACAAACTCGAATTCTGTATCAGAGATAAGATGACCAGAAGTCTTAAAATTGAAGTAATTCTTGGGGATTTGGGACATGGATCACAGCTGATAGAAGCATAGATCAGTCACATGAATAAAAGCTTTTTCAAAACCACGCAGGTGAGATAAACACAGGCTGCAGCTTTCAGCAAAGTCTCAAGAAGCAAAATGCTGGGCTGGTTCTGTCCTCAGAGCTGACTGACATGATGGGTTGGTGCTTCTGGGGACCCTCATTGTGGTGATTTTGGGGTTGTTCATAACCCAAACCCCAAATGAAGTTCTCAAGCTGGGGGTCCTCAGGTGCCCCTGGGGCCCTGTAGCCACGGGCAGGGAGGGGATCTGGACGTGGCCGTGACTGATGCTTCCTGCCAGCTCCATCTGCAATAGTCAGCATCCAAGATTTAAGGTCAGGCAGGATGAATAATTTTCAGAGCCTGGCAGGTTTCCAAGTCACCCCTATCATGGATATTACCCCTCATAAAGACCACTGTGCTGCGCTGGGTCCTTGGGTTGGAACAGTATTTTCCTAACAAATGACTGCGTGGTGCAGCTGGGATGCGGTGATTGATGAGGCAGATTTGCATGAAGGATAAACGCTGCATATATGCAGGGAATCTTACAGGGGCTGTTGGCTGGGAGCTGGAAGGGGCTGTGCTGGAGAGGAGAGGGAGGCACTGAAACCCTGCTCGAGCCCCGTGTTTAGTCAGGTGCAGCCCAGCCCTGTGCACAGCCCTGCTGTTATCTTACCTCGAATAAAACTGCAGCGGGACGTGTCAGAAAGAAAGGCCCTGGCCCAGACACCATGCAAGGGAAGTTTGTTTAAGCAATTACCAATGAGGCAGTGGGTGCTTCCTGAGAATTAATGACTGCTGGGCTTGATGGCCTCTGCCCAATCCTCAGGAAACGACCCAGGCTGATGGTCTGATGGTGTGTAGGGTGTGATGGGTGGGTGACACTGGTGTTGGTGGCTCCTGGGAGGGAATCTCAGCAGAACAGAGCAGAGATTCTTGCACAGCCTTGGGGGAATTCCTTGGCTCATTTAATTGCAGTGACTGTGAGCTGACTTCCCTAAAGGTCTTTGGAAAGCTCAGCTTTAATATCCTCTGCCTTGGTCTAAGGGAGGTAACCTCGGTTCTCCTCGGGCCCCTGAACTCCAGGGAACCCACACTCATGTCCTGAAACGGAGGATTTGGCTTCATAGTTCTGAGACTGATCTGGTTTGGTTTCCACAGCTTGTTATGCTTCTCTTGCAGTCTCGTAGACTTTCCTTGGATTTGTTCCTTTTCCTTTTTCAGACCCGTCTGAAAAACCACTGAGCTTTCTAGGACTGTAATAGCCATCATTAATAATAATACCTTTACGTTTTAGTCAGCCTTTCTAAAGTGTTTTCCTGACTATCTTCTTCTTTGCTAATTGCCTTTCTCCAGTGTCCTGAGGAAACTTGCATTTTCTAGAAGTTCTGCCAAGGAAGGAGGGGGGGACTTGGCTCTGATATTTATATATTTTTCCTAAGCAGCCATTGTCAGCTGGTGGAGCAGAAATACAGTTTTGATGGGCCTCCTTGTGCCCAGAATGGGGAGATAAAGGCCCCAGAACACCAGTAACCAAGTCAGGAAACAGCCAGCCCGAGATGGGAGGTTGGAGCCAGCTCCTGCAAAGGGGCTGTGGGTCAGTCTCTGCCTCACATCTGCTCACCCAGAAAGGGGCCAAGTGGAGCAGCAGCAGTGGAGGATTCCCCACGTAAGTGCACTTTGCTGTGCTCCCATGGTGCAGGAGGATCTTGAACTGACAAGGCTGGGGTATTGCACAGGCCAGTGAGAGGGAAGGGACCTGCCTGGGGATTGGGATGGGTGACCCTGCAGGTGTGGGTGGAGAACACTGGTGGATGCAGGGCAGGGGAGTGGGAGCATGGGAATGGGGAGGTGTGGACCCTGGGCTTCATTCTCAGCTGAGATGGAACAGGAGAACTTCAAAAAGTCCGTTCCTGTCATCCTCCAGAGATGGATGAATCCCCATTCATCTCTCCACACACCCAGTGGTTGTTCCAGCTGTTCATCCAATGGCTTTTTAACCCTGGACATAAACTTAGGAACCCCCCACTCCTGTGTCCTCTGATCTGTCCCAGTCACAAGAAAGAGCAAATTTTTCTGGGTTTTTCAGGCCATCAAAAAAGGCATCTGCTGTTCTTCCCCTTTCTCCTGCTGCTTGAGCCAGTGCCCTGCCACCAGCTGGGTCAAATAATGATGGGGGTGTCAAGAAGTGGCTGAAATGGGGTGTCAATAGCCATGAATTCTGGTGGAGGGAGGGTTGCACTTGGTTTAAGGTCTGTCCCAGCCTTGTGCTTTTAGCAGTGCTACTCAAGGACACCAGCACTGTTGGGAAGGCAGCTCCAGGGCAGTTGTCGAGAGCCCTGGTTTCTAGAACATCCAGGGTGCCACACTTGGATCCCTGAAGTGGAATGGCACACAGAGAGGCAGGTGGGACACACTGTGGGCAGGCAAATCTGGGAAAGGTTTCCTGGTGGAGCCCAGCTCGTGTTTCACTTGCAGGTGTTTGAAACCAAGGCATTTCTGTGACACTTGAAGTGAAAAATGATCATTTTCTGATAAACGGTAATGAAACTTTCCAGCTGACTCTAAACCCAGGCTTTTCTTTGGTGCAGATCCTTTCTTCTCAGGCTGTCTGCCCCCTTGGCTGTGCCCAGCCAGCAGCCTGCAGGATGCTGAGCGTTGGAGCTGAGGAATTGTGAGCGATCCGGCGTCCTAAATGCCAGGAGCAGATGCAATAAAAGGCTGTTCCTTTCCACTTGAAATGCCTGTTGAGTTTGCCAGGCAGCCAACACTGTAAATTCATTCTGACTATTTAAAAAGACCTTTTAAAGCTTTTGAATAGTTTCTGGCTCATTCTGCAGCAATAAAACCATAATGCCTGAGAGTCAGACGTTCAGGACTTTACCAAGTAACTAAATACAAGATACTTGGAAGCATTGTGGAGTGCTTAGGAACAAGATAATTATACTGGCCCTTACCCCATTGTTTGCATGCTCATAATCACTGTCCTGGGCTCTGTCTAGTGGCATTTGGGGTTACTATGGAACAAAGAAATAGGGCAGGGATTTGCAAAATGGGGATCCCACCTGCTGTGGGGTGGTAGAATAATTGTGTGGAGGAAACAGGCAGAGAAAGGAAGAGAGGTGGTGAGTTTTCCTTCTCATCCTGCTCACAGAGCCAGGAAATCAAATGTCTGGTCCTGTAAGGGCAGATTTCACCTTGTCCCTTCAGATGACTCTTCAGAAGGAGACAACACACTGCTACCTATTCTCTCTGCTGGGGTGAGACCAGGGCTTGCTTCCTGCTTCTCCTGCAACTGTTACTCAGCTCGGAAGGTGTCATGATTCTCTGTTAGGGAATCCAGCTCTTTGGAAGGGAATGTACCATGTGGGCTATGCTGATATTTTCCCTGGGCACCTGCTCTTTGTTGGATTGGAGTCAGGATAATGAGCTAAGTTGGACCTTTGGTGTGACAGTTTGGTCATCCTAAGCTTAGGCTGGGCTTTCACCCTGGAACAGGACGAGATTCAGAGCACTCATGTTATTTTTTGCCTGGAAACTGTGGCTGCCCATCCTCACCATCGAGGTGAGTTGGTGCAGGTCCCACGAGATCCACAAGCTTGGAACCAGTGCCCTGTACATGGGAGGGATGTCAGCCCAGGCCACCACAGGACTTCCCAGTGCCCCTTTTCCTACCTGGGAGATCACACCTGGCCTCCACATCACCCCTGTGCACAGGAACCCAGTTTGGGCTGCCTCCATCCTGGTTCTCTTGACCTGGAAGTGGTGCTGCCTCCCTGGGGAGTCCAGCCATGAGACCCTGAGGAAAGGAGAGCTCAGCAGCTTTACTGAGAGACTGTAAAGCTCAGTTTAGACTGGTTCTGTCTTTTTCTGACACCCCTCATTATGGGAGCCCTGGACACAGGCTGGTGGTCACAGAAGGCATCAAAGTGTCTTGCTGGGAGGTGATTTCCCTGCAGGTGACTGAGCCCACACTGTGCCATGGGACCCAGCTTGCCAGATGGCTCCCTGGCATCCTTTCAGGGCTTTTCCATGCAGCAGGGAAGAATGTAGTTGTGAAGGCTGATAAATGGTCTGTGAAGATTTGTCTGGTACCGGTTTGGTCTTCTGGGAACGAGGACCTCGTTGCAGATCAAACGTCTGGTCTTTAAACTGGCATAAATCAGCATAACTCTACCAAAGTTAATGGAGTTGTGCTGATTTACACCAGCTGAATTTATACCATCAAAAGTCACTCATTTGCTCTGTCTCTTCTCCACTTTCTCCCCTTCCTTGGATTAGAAACGAACTCCATAAAGCTAATATGGTCCCTGCAGCAGCGTAACTTCCATGGAGTGTTTGCTTGAAGAGGTTAAAAGCCCTATAAACTGCTTTACATTCTCTAATAATAGAATGCAGATGCAAAGGGGAAGGATTTGATGGTCAATTAATGCAGAAACTATCCAGTGCTTTGCATAGATCCTGCTCCCTGGCTTTGAAATACAATGCCCAATTAAAACCTTACCCAGAACTATACCGAGATTAAAAAAGTAATAATAATCTGCAGCACTCTAGGTAGCATGCTGCAGTTTTCAGGGTGCCTCTGAGCTGCGCCTCATAAACTCTTGGATAAGATTTGTCTGGGTGTTTCCAACTGCAACTGCTCCTGGAGAAAAGCCGTGAAGTAGCACTGAGCTGGCAAAGCTGGAGAGAGGGTTATTTTATGGAGGAAAAGAGGAGGGGGGTAAGGAAAGTGTCGACAATCCCTTGTGCATTCTTCTGAAAGGAAAAGAAAATGATAGTTACTGTAAATGTTCTGCCCTTCAGCTGGGTTATCCAGAGGCCTCGCTGCTGCGCCAGGCAGTGCCCGCAGAGTGGCTCTGGGAATGGGATGGGATGGGATGGGATGGCCTCAGCATATTCCAGGAACTTACTTTGCAGTTAGGTTGAGTATCATTTGCTCCTGCTCTTAGGGACAATGGTGTTGGTGCCCTGTCAGGGCGTCCCTGCTCATGATGGTGGCTCCAAAATAATGGTGCAGTTTATCAACTGAAATGATTTGGTGGAGCAAGAGAGGTTGGGGCTGCAGCTGGGCAGATGGGATCTGGGTTTAATAGTCCAGAAGGGGGAAAGAAAGCCCTTCTCTTTCAGTAGTCCACACCAGAAGCAGGAGCTGAAAGGAGAGAAGGCAGTTTGGGCAGCGAGGAGCACTGGTAATGATCAATCCAGGTAACAGCCACCCCTTTCTTGGCTCCAGAGCTTACTCGCTGGCAAAAGACACCACTGTGGAAATATATCACTTTCTTTTAAGTTGTCTAGTAATTTATTTGCTGTACAGAGTGACAAAAAAGTGGAAAAGTAGAGTTTTGCATCCCTGAGGTACCTGGAGACACTTCCTCCAGGACTGAGCCTAAGGACGCGGGCTGCCTTGGCCAGAGGGACCTTCTGGTTGCCAGAAACTGGCTGCCAGGTTTTCTGGAATGACCCCGCTCCTTGGGTAGCTCTAGATGGCTAATGGATTTCCTCTGCATTAATCAGGCAAAAGGGGATCACATTACTGACCCTAACCACCAAAAATCTGAGTAGCTCATACAACCAGTTGTTCATCTGCCTGAAACTATCTCTTCGAGGAAAATGAAGGCATTTAACAGTAGAGTTCCAAGGAAGGCCAGTTCCTTTCTTTTCAGGGTCTCCTTTGATGTGCACAGAGATAAGTGGTTATTGAGCAAAGCCAGGGCCTTGGGCAGGGATTCATGGTGGTGGCTTCCCCTGGGCCTGAGCAGGAGGCATGGCAAGTCCATCTGTGAGGAATCAGAATCCTGATGGCAGCCCAGCGTGTCTTCTTGTTCTCTCTCTGTCTCTTTTTCCCCTTTTCATGGTTATACAAAGATGATTAGAATATACAGTTTTTTAAAAATAGTCATAAAAGCAACTAATAGACAGAACAAATCTATCTCAGATGATATAGGGCCCTTTGGGGATGGGGATTCTTCCAGGTGGGTCTTCAAGCCCAGTTTAGATTGAAAGTCCTGATGTGTTTTTGTCTGAGCTCACACACCTTCCCCAGCCCCTGTTTTTAGCCCCAACTGCCTGAAACCTCAGCACAGATTGTCAAGGTCAGGAGGAATTGCCTGAGGTTGGGATACTAAAACTAAATGAATGGAGCATGATATGAAAGCATAATGGGGCTGATTTTTTTATTGCAGGAAGGCCTCTCGACACCGTTCTGACAGCATAAAGGGTCATTTACATCTATTTTAGGCCATGTAAAAGCTTGATCCTCATTTACACATGTTGAAAAGAAAATATAATATGTACCAAGACTAAGCCCCTTCCTACTGCCAAAGTGATGGAAAGAGACTTTAGTGTAAATAAGGTTCAGGCCTGTTTTTCAGTTCCAGCGCCACGAACGTGCCGGTGCAGACGCAGGAATGATGCCAAATGTATTTATTTTGGCCTGGCTGGGTGTTTCCTCAGTTTTCTGTCTGCAGAAGAAAGTGAATGCACACGTTTTGGCTCTGCCTTTCCACGAGAGCCACTGGAAGTGTCACTTCCCCACCTCTCAGGCCGGGACCGAGGGCGCCGTCCCAAAGGCCACCGCACAGAGGATGCTCTTGTTGGGCAGGACCTGGGGGGGACCGGCGGCTGCTGAATGGGCACCTTTGTGGGGAGGGGTTGGCAGTTCTCTGTTTCCAGCTGCTGGGCTGCTCCCAAGGACTCGTCAGCAGCTTCAAAACCAGGCAGAAAGCGAGGATGCACAAGCTGACAAACTCTGTTTGTGTCAACTAAAGAAAAGCAGCGCTCTGCCGGCTGCCGGAAATGGGCTCCAGACCTTCTCCTGGGGTGGAGGAGACACGGGGTAACTGCTCAAAGATGTGAGTAGTTCCCTAAACAGGATGATGATGACAATTACAGGCTGATAGGGGCTCAGTATTTACATCTCCTTAGCCAGTCAGACTTTAAGCCCAATCAGAGACTGGGAGGGTGCTGCTCTTCCCCGAGAACATTGGAGGAGACTGTGATTTATCATGGGGCACAGGGGCAAGTGGCTGATCCTCCACAGAGGTTCAATAATATGGACCATCTGCAGGCAGACTGTGATGCAGCCTCTCCCCATCCTCTTTTCCCTCTGTGTAGGACAAGGGGCAGCCTGGATCTGAAGGGAGGTGCAGTTTTAAGCAGGGCTGACGTGCCTCTGTGCCAGCGTGGGACGGATTAGAATTAGTTTCTGCTAATTTGCTCCACATGGAGCTTTCAGTTTGAATTCTGTCTCCCGAATTAACAGGCAGACCACCCTCTCAGTATCCTGACTGCTGTATTTCCCGTTGTGAGGGAAGAATTTCTCATCCATCCTGCTTTCCCTGTGGTTCAGAGAGTGTTGTACCCGGTGCTCCAAGGGAAGGGGCATCTGTGGCTGTGTCTATTCAGCCTCCTGGAACACCTGAGCTGATTCAAACCTGGGCAGTCATTTCAGAAAACAGCAAGCCCTGCAGTTTGGGAGCAGGAAGGATGCACATATCAGTGATTATTTCCTCCTGGTTTGGTTTTTTTTTTTGTGTGTCTGCCTGAATTACAGACTGTTTCTGTTCAGGAGGCAGCTCTTCGTAGTCTCACTGCTCTTTTTAGCAGAGAACTCAAAATAAGTCTTGTCAGAAAAGGTCCAGTGTCTCTGATTTTTTGCAAGTACTCAAGAAACCAACTGTTTTTTGCAGGGTGGCACTAAAAAAAGTGCAGAAGGTCCTATGGCATTCTTTCTGTTGCTAATGAAGACCACAGCTCCTCCAGCTGGGCCAGGCCCACAGGGCTGAAAAAGAGAAATGCCACAGCATAGACTGAGTTAATTTGGCTGAGGGTGACGCATTTGCACTGCAGAAACACCAAAACTTCAAACTAAGATGTGGAAAGTACCTGCTCAGCCCATGAATTGGTGGGGCCCAGCTGCTGCCCCATGCAGAGGGCTGCACAGGGTGTGATTGGTGGGGTTTCATTCAGTCCAAAATAGAATCATAGAAAAAATGCCCTAATTCTGATGGTTCCTTCAGGAGTCTGTTTATCCAGGCTTGCACAGGGGAGGTTCAGCCTCTGTGTTCCACTTCTCAGGCCTGTCCAATTATTCATCCTTGTGCCACCTGCTGAATCTTTCTGTAGACCATCCCAGGAAGAGCAAGCCACTGCCAAGTCTGGTTTGATTTTTCCTCTTTCTCAGGATATATGGATATCCTGTGTATGGATATCCTGTGCATGGGTTTCAGCCTCTCTGTGGTTATGTTACCCCTCTCATGGAGCAAACCAAAGCTACATAATTTCTCAGTGAAGATCTGGACATTTCCAGTAGCTTCTGAATCATTAAGAAGCTGTTTGCTTGGAGCAATAACTATTCTTCATAACTTATGATGAGATCTTGGAGTACTTCTAGGAGCCCTGTAGATATTCAGGAGCCCCATACAAACCTCAGCTTTTGAACCAAAGACTTGCTGCCCTTAATAGGAGACAGAATGAGGCTGAATGTGGAGGTGTGAACCCAAATTATCACCACCAAGGGCTGAATTTTGCCCTGAGCCACCCAGCCATGTGTAAATCTGGAGCACCTTCACTGGAGGTGAATGAATAAACTTGAATAAAGCTAAAGACACTTTTATAATATTTCCCCATTTGACTGAGAAACAGTAACATTTCTTTCTGTTTGAATTTTCAGAGGCTCCATATTTCATCCTCCTTTTTTTTGAGATTTTGGTTACATTTTGAGCCCAGCCTCGGTGCAAGAGCTAAATTTGTGCTCCTGGATTCTGACTGCAGTGAATGGTGTTTTGTGTGTTAACTGTAGTGATGTGTTTGCAGGCAAGGACTGGGGAAAGCAGAAGGAACAGAGTTTCTCTGTCTGGGCTGTTCCAAGCCAGCATGTTCCTGGTCATGTTCTATGGGAAATCTTACCAGTGCTTCTGCAGGGGTTTTATAAAAACTATCGACACATTTATTGCCTCTTTTCAGCCAAGACAGACTATCTCTGATGGTTCTAACTCGAAAGGTTTCATTTTGTCATTCCCAGGCTGGCAAACCTCTCTCAGTTATTTCAGAGCAGGTGTCTTAGAATTTAATTCCTACATTTAATTTCTCAAAAGCCTTTTTCACAGCCTCCAAGTGAAACTAGACAAAAAAATCGGTGAAATATTTTAGCTGATGCCTAAGCATCTTTAAAACTTGTTTTTATTTCGAGTGGGGTGAATTGATCTTTGTGCCTTTTTTTTTTTGTTCAGGAGGACCTGGAATTCTTTACCGCAGCAGCAAAGAAATCATTTATTGCCCTGGTTCTGGGGTTTACCTCTTTCCCAGGGCCAACAGAAAGTCAGTCTGGGTTTTACCTCTGTCTGCCCTTCCTGCTAGGTTTTATTACACACCCTTTTAGTGTGGACTTTCTCAGTGAGGGGGTATCCAAGGCTGGGTGTTTATTGCTCCTCCACCGTGACTGGCAGCAGGCGTTCCCCTACGAGGGGTCCAGCACGGAGGTGTCTTGGCAGGTGGCTGCTTCCCCTGTGGTTTTCTCTTTTTCCTGCCTGCTGGAAATAGGATAAAAATATATCTCTGGTGCGTCCTTTGTCCTACATCGTGCACAAAAGGCGGGAGTTCTCCTTGGGAGGAGAAAGAAAGAGAGCAGGTTGTGTGCTGAGCATCCATCCGTGGTGCAGGGTGTGTCCTCCAGGGCTCTGTGAGTTGGATAAAGGCATGGACAGAGCCCAGTCCCCCACACTGGTGATGGGCAGGGCTCTCACTGGAAGTTCAGGAGGTTTCCCCAGGATGTCCTGCTCTTCTCAGGCTTCTTGAAAGGCACAGCTCTGGAGGCGTTGCTGGGGGCGTTCCCAGGAGTGCTTGGCTGAGATGGTCCGTTCCCAGTCTCCCACCTGCCCTTGTGACTCTGAGTTTACTCTCTGAGCCTGGTTTCACCTCGCTGAGGGTGCTGCCAGCAAAGTCCAAGCTGCTCTGGGGCTGTGGGCTGCCCTGGGGAGTGGAAGGGCAGCTGGGCAGTGATGGCACTGAAGTGACATGGGTCCTGTTCCTGGTACCCTCACAGGCTGCCTGCTGACACTCACTCTGCCTCCCTTCTCCATCTGTAACTGAGCAGCCCGATGCTTCTTTTGTTTGTGTTTTACAGCACAAACAACTCATGCAGGCTGGAAAGCCTTTCCCATTATTTCCCAAACACAGAAATATGCGTCTGCAATGTGGCGCTTTTCAGAACAGCATCCACTCAGATGGTGGAGAATCCATCACAGCCCGGGGTGAGTAATTCCAATGGCTCATTACTCTTTCAATTACAAACTGGCACCTTCCTTGCAGCTTGAATTTGTCTAATTTTGGCTTCCAGCCATTGGATGTTGAAATGGCTTTTTCTGTTAGATTAAAGAGAGTTCTGTTATAAGAGATCTCCACTTTAGTAAGTGCTCTTTATTGTTAATAAGGTACTTCTTCCTTTTCTTTTTGATAAGCTAAATTATTAAGCACCTTCAGTATCTCACTGTGAGTAGTTCCCCTCCACCTCACAGCCCTCAATCTGTAATTGCAGTGCCCTGCAATTCCTACTCAGGTTTATCACTTGCCTGATTGTAGCTCAGATTGTACCATCTGAGACCTCTGGGTGGACCTGGCAGATCTGTCACATCTGCAGTGGCACTAGACGCAGGTACCTGCATTTGGGCACTTGAATCAAGCCCTCAGATTCCAGAAAAAATATGTAATACCCATGTCCCTTAGCTTGAACCACCTACAGGTTTAGTAGCAGACCAGCTACTGCTATCCTGGGGCCACCTTGCTCACTCGAAGTGCTCATGTGGTTTTCTGGTAACTAAGTCAACACTCCCTAAATTGCCATTGCCCAGAAGGTGACAGTGGCATAAAACACCTCTTCTGGTTATGGGGCCCCTGGGTGTGACTGGGAAGTCTGGGCTGCTGGGTGGGTTTAGGCGAGGATGCCATGCTGGTGATGTAGACCCATGTTCTGGTTTGCTGGTAAAATTGAACAGAATTAGATTGTTGATGCTGATTATTGTGGCCTCAGGCACAGTGTTGTGTCCTCTTCTCTTGCTTGTTCCTGATTATCTTAGAAATTGCCCCAGTCTCTGTGCTGGGATGGAGAAGTTGGCAGGGAACGTTCAAGTTCCATCAGCCACCTTGTCCACCAACACATCTACCTGGGGGGAACCTGAACAACACCTCCAGTTTTCTCATGGCTCTTCAGAATGCCTTGGCTGGGGATGACCCCTGTTTTAATGATGTTTTGGAGCTGTTTGACAGTATCCTGGCTTTTCTTAGTGCAATTTTGGTTTATGTACAGTGACTGATCATGTGCCAGGAGTTTTATTATGGACAACAAATCTCATTTGATCGACAGCAGAGACCAAACAGCCATTGTTTAACCTCAGAACAGCGCTGGATGACTCCAGGCATACCAGATGGGACCTACCACCCTCCCTCTGCTCTCCACGAGTAATCAGCATGTGGATGGGCTGCAGATTCCCTCCTAAACCATGTTGTGCAGGAGCTTGTTTCAGGCCCAGCTAGAGAGTTCTGCTGACTGATAAAGGCTGCAGCATGGGAGGTCTTTGATGAGGTGTCCAGTGAGTTGGCCAAGGTGGGACTTCAGGTCAGGTCTTTGCTGTTGGAGTGCAGCAGCAGAGCAGGGTACCTGGCTGTTCCACCAGACTATATTTTCCTCTGTGCCAAGGGTGTTTTCAATTGATCCAGCTGTAGAGAGGTAAGTTAGTCCTCTGAGGCCCACGAATCAAAGGCACCAGGAGATCCCTCCCTTGTGCACTGTTGATAAACTAGTCTGTCTCCACCACCATAGCCCAAGGCTCAGAAGAATGTTTTGGAGCTGCTCTACTTGCAGACTCTCATTTCAGGAGCAGCCAAGCTCTGTGGAGCACATTTAGTGAAGGCACAGCTAAATGAGACACGAGCAGCCTGCTGGTGGCAGGGTAAAACACACGGATCCGTGGCTCAGGTGAGGAGGAAGTGCTGCAGAGCACCGAGAGAGCCCCAAAGAACAGGCATGGATGTGTCTAATCCATGGTGTGAAACCTGTGCTATAAATAACAGGCTGATGGAAACCAGATCTGTTCTGTGTGTGCTTCCCGTTCCCGCTCCAAAGCAAGGAACTCGTTTGCAGTGGAACGCTCATACATGGCCATGCTTTGGCCTCTGTTCCTTCCCCCAGGGCATCTTCTGGTCCCCCTGAGACCTTTAAAAGGAGGTTCTGGGAGTGACCTGGGAAAGGAATGTGCAGATCTCCTGAAAGGTTTCGGATGGGCCACTACATGTGAGTGTAGGCCAGCAACACTCCTATAATAAAAATTATCTCTCTCACTTGCTCCTCCCTGCCCCCATTTTACAAAATAAAACACTGGGAGCCAAAATAACTTGTCTGAGGGCAGGAGATGGCTGTAAAAATAAGTAGTGCTGATATCAACATCCAGCAGCATTAATATTTGATGTTTTAGTCTCTTCAAGCTGCCAGTCAAGTAAAGCAGAGAAGGCAGGACTTGCCATGTATAGCTGTCCTCAGTGCTAAATCCTGCTGTGAGCCATCAGAGCAAATAAGTTCATTTCTCTCGTTACCTTGTGCTCATGCAAATCACCACAGCACTGGAATTAAGCCTGTGCAAGGCCAGATTGAGTGGGAAGTGGCAGGACCACTGGCTTTGGGGAGCGCAAGGAGAGCTGAACTTTGGCTACAAGTTTTCAGGGAGTTAAAGAGAAGAAAGCATTATTCCCCAAGGCAAAGAGCAGAGACCCATTTGGAATAAATCTGCTTGCTGGCTGCACTCCTCACTCTGGCAGTCAGCTCATTATGATTCAGGCCAAGTTTTGCACTCTGGTCAGCTTTAACTAATAAAGATCTAGCGTGGTACCTTGCTAATCTCATTAGATGGAGAGGTATGTTTTGGTAGCGGTTTCTGGGGGAGGACAAAGAGGTTTAGCAATTCCAGCTCAAGCCATTTCAGTTTTTTAAAAGTTTATATGTGTATACGTAACATACATACATATATATATATGTGTGTGTGTGTACGTTTCTGCTAACTGTTTCTACTTAGTTCTCCCACTAAAAATAGTGGCACCAGAGGCCCCAATTAACCAGTCCTCAGGGATAACTGCATTCCAGGCTGCAGGGACGTAGAAACTCCAGCAGTGTCATTGCTTGTGGCTGGGCACTTAATCCACAGAGGACTCGGGGTCTTTCATGTGTCTTTTTGGTATAAAACATACTGACCACCCCCCCCCAAAGCTCAGGAGCAACTTCAATGTTAAACCTACTGATTTCAGTGCCTTGCCAGTGCCTCATTGTCAGGTTTGTTTTCAGTGACGTCAGTGGATGTTTCCCCCCCGCACCCTTCTGAACTAGGCTTTAAAAATCCCAGGAATTGGGCCAGTGCTAATAAATGGCAGCTCTTCCACTTGGAGGATGAGGCATTGCCCACCCTGCTGAGCCAGGCTCCTCACAGAAGGGGAGAAAGGGAAAAAAAATTGGTTCTCTCTCCTTTTTTTTTTTTTATTCCCAGACTGCTGTGGCTCAGTGCTGTAAACTTTGAAGTGCTTTGTGGATCCACTGAGTTTTGACACCACTCCCTGGGAAGTGCCAGCAGCTTCGCTCTGCCCTCCTTCCTGAGGGTGGGATGTGCCAGGGACCTTCACCGTGGTTTCCAGCCAGGTCCTGAGCTGAGCACGACGTCCTGCCCACCACATTTAGATGCTGTAACTGATGCAAAGAGAGAGGGAAACATACTGATGCTGTGAGATGCACTTGATTAATCAATCGGTCAAGGTGGCAGCACAGAAGCTTTGTTGCCCCTTACAATGTTGTTCCTTCCCCTTCCTCGTGTCACAACAAGGACGTCGTTGTGTTTTGCTGAGTCCTTCCTTGCTTGGGGCCAGTCATTTATCAAAAGAGATTTCCATCTTGGCCTAATAATTCATCTGTTATTGCAGCCCTCACTGCTCCGAGGGCCCATTTGTTTCCTCTTATCACAGTCTAATTATTTGGTGAAGGAAAATTTCTGACTGTCTTGGGGCCAGTGGCCGAGAGCTCAGGAGAACCTGGCTCCCAGGTAGGGATGTGCTTGTGAGCGTGGGAGAGGGGCTTGCAGGGGGTCAGACTCATCTGTGGCACTGCTTTAGGTGCAGGGGGATGTTGTAGGAGTCCAGTGGGTTCAACTTGAAAGACAAAGTCTCTTTTTTTTTTTGACTTAACCTCCCCTTTGTGCATTTTTCACAGGCAAACGCTCCCACTTGTGTCACACCCACGCATCTCCCACCACCCACACTCTCACTTTCTCACACACATACTCTCTCACACTCTCACACATACTAATAAAAAAATCTGTAAATTGAAGGGGTTTGTCCTTTCCCTCCCCCCCCTCCCCCCCGGAAAACTGGGGGAAAAACAGAGAATAAGAATTTGTGTCCTTACATACTTGGCCAGTGCTGGGATTCTAGAAGGGAGGATGGGTGGATGGATGAACAAGATAGTAATCACAGCAGCATAATTAATAATAATGACAGAAAGGCATCCTGCTCCTATTAATAGTATATGCACAGCTTTAATCAACTCTATCCACCATCCAGCGAGAGACTTGAGCTAAATCAATTTCTGCTTTCTATCAGAAGGGTTGTTCTGACCAGACTGACAGAGGAATCCCCTTGGTTTTTTATTTAAAAAAAAAAAAAAAAGGAGAAAATATTGATTTATTACTAATTTCTTCATTCTTATCTCACCCAGGATGTTTTTTTTTTGTTTTATTCAGTGACTCCAGTGCAGCTCTAAGGCTGTGGAGGATGTGTCAGGGGGGTTCCTCAGTTCCCTCCACCCAGGCTGAGCATCCTGTGCTCCTCAATCTGCTGCCTCTGGAGCTCAGTGCAAAGCTGTGAGATGGCCCTGGACAGGCAGGTAAGGGAGAGAACCATTATTAAGGGCAGCAGGGCTGCCTGCAGTCGCTGTGCCACTGCTGTCTTTGTACCACGCTCATTGCTTTATAAAGCATTTTGGAATCACCTGGAGCATGTGAGGAGCACTATAAAATCAAACTCCATCTCAGTGTGTCTGGCAGCCATTCCCTTACTCTGAAAGCAGCAATAAATTCAGCTGGGCTGGTCATGGCCACTTGTACCACTTCAGAAATGTTCTCTTAAAAGAGAAGTTCTAAAATCTCGTTGCTTTATTAAGCATTTCATACGTTTGAATTGCCAATTGATGTATCACATGCAGAGGAGACAGCGACTGGAATAATAACCCTTCCCCAACATTTCATTTTGAAGCCCCATTTACCTGAACCGAGCTGCTTCCAATAAATATTTCACAACATGTTTCCCCTCCACAAGTGCACTTACAACTTATGAAGCAAACACAAATGTTTTAATTCTGACAAAATGAGCATCTTTCATGCGCCAGCCTCGACTCGGCACATAGTTTTGTGGCTAAATGGCTTTCTGATTATCATGTCCCAGGATATTACTTCAACTGAAGTGATATGAAATGTCATTAAAAAGTAATGTTCCTCTGCTTTGACAATCATATTAGTAAACATTGGAGGCTCTGCAGGTTATATGTCAGGCGGGCCGACACTAATGGGTTTATTAACATATACAGTAGCACTTTGTCAAACCTCCTTGTTAATCTAAATTTGCAGGTGACAAAAAGAAAGGGAACAGGGGGCAAGAAGATGATATTTAAACACTCCTTAGGTTGGACCACGAGTCTGAGGGGCCAGGACACCCCCAGCAAGGTCGGCCCTTCCCTGGGCTGCCTCCCTGGCCTCCCCCAGCCCTTGCTCCCAGGGGAATGTCTTCTCTGAGCTGAAGGGCAACATAGACACTCGTGCTGGAGATGGATGAGTGCGATGGGAAGGGCACTCCTTTATTTATTTCAAGATTTATTTCAAGATGGGGATGAATAGCTTCATGTCAAGTCACAGAATCATAGAATATGCTGAGCTGGAAGGGACCTATCGAGATCACTGAGTCCAACTGCTGGCCCTGCACAGGGCACCCCAACAATCCCACCCTGTGCCTGAGAGTCTTGTCCAAAGGCTTCTTGAACTCAGACAAGCTTGGTGATGTGACCACTGCCCTGGGGAGCCTGTTCCAGTGCTCAACCACCTGCTTTGGGTGAAAAAAAACCTTTTTTCTGATGTACAACCTTAGTCTCCCCTGCCTCCTCTCCTGAGCTAGCTGAGAGGAAGGGAAGTCAGATGCTGGAATTTGGGCAAATGGCCAGACTTCAGTCCTTATGGACAGGTAAAGCCTGGAGGGATCTGCTGGCACCTCTGGGTGCCCACACACGCTGAGTGGTGGCATCCACTGTGATCTGTCCTGTGTTTTTTTCCCCTCAGAATGGGATGACACCTCTGAAAAAAATAACCAGACGAGGTGAGGCTGCTCGAAGGCACCGACTTCACTCAGGGTGTTGCAGGGCTGTGTTCATCTCCTGGGTGTGTGCTCAGAGCAGGGAACAGCTGAGCTCTGTGTTCCCTCGCTCCGGCTCCGCGCTCGCCACGGGCTCAGCGAAGTCAATGACTCGCTGTGGGTTTTATTTTGGGAGCTGGGGAAGTGTAAGTACAGCGGGACCTATTCTTGTCCGAGTGACTAAGCCTGTGCCAGCCCCGAGCTCTTCATCTTGGCAGGCAGATGGTGCGTGGAGGAAAAGCGACGCCGTTCGCTGCTCTGAAAGGCCTTTCCTTCCCGCAGCGGCGCCTGAGAGGGGCAACACTCTGGTTGGTCGAGCTGAGCATTGCTGGGCCTTCAGGGGCCTTTTGGGGGGTGACACAAAATAGGGCAGAGTCACAGCTGAAGCCTCAGGCAGGTCCTGCCTCGATGGGTTTGGAGGGACTCATCCCCCATTGGTATGAAATTGCCTCGTGTGGATGTGGAGAGCTTGGTTGTGGAGTGAAGCAGTTTGGCTCAGGGGTCCTCTGGAGTGGCATTTCTTGGTGCAAGGAGCCCCCGTTCCTCAAAGCCCTGTGTGCCCCAGAGCTCAGCAAGACGTGTGTTCCTGCCTTGCAGATGCATCAGCCACGGTTGCTGTTCCTCCCCAGCTCTCCTCATTTTGGGAACTGGAAGCCTGGGGTTGAATTGCCCAGCTGAGATTGCAGCTGGGCACAAGTGCCCTTTGCAGGCAGGCACAGGGCTAATGCTGCACAACCCAGGCTGGCAAACCCACCCTAATTCCTTCCCTGCCTGCAGCAGCACCTCTGGACCTGCAGCCACTCTGAGCCGCTTCAGCAGCAGGCAAAGCAGAGGCTCTGGGGAAGAACAGAGATCATCCCTTCCCCTGCTCCTCTTCCTCCAGCCTGCAAACCTCCCCCTGCACTCACCTACCCTCTGCTCCTGCTCTTTTGACTCCAAAAATAAGTTGGTTGTACCGCCTTGACACATGTAGCTGTGACAGAGGAATGGGTGTTATAAGCCCTGGGAGTGGATCCTGTCAGTCTGGTGGTTTCTGCTTTGTTGGCAGATAATTACAGTGTGGAAGGGAAAAGTGTTTGCTGAAAGCAGGAACTTAATGGGGTTTACAAAGGATGCTTTGTCCAGGCAGCTACTGGAGTTAATAAAACTCAGCCTGGGCTCCATAAAGCTCTGCAGAGCTTAAAGTCTGAATTCTGCTGAGTGTTGCCAGGCTGAGAATTTGGGGCTGGCATTCATGATCACTGTCCAGTGCTCCATGGAGAGCTGTGGGGGTACACAGGGTAACGAGGACTCGGGGTGGTACGG